>NC_056731.1:589077939-589232939 GCF_019279795.1 Protopterus annectens | reverse complement strand
TGTGCTGTAGTTGCTTGCTTGCTTTGCATATTCTGCATGTAGAGCCTGTCCGAGAGAAGTTGGGACATCAAGAAAAAAAAAATATCTAAGTCAGATGTAGGTGATGGCCAAAATCCTTATTGTTGATTCTCTTATGTGTAATATAATGTAATAGTTCAGTTTCATCTCATCGTGTTACTGGAACTCGGGAATGCTAGTCTTATCATGTTTGGGGAGGTGTTTTTGGAGTAGAGCAGCCATTACACAGCAGTGCCAAGTAAGGAATGTGAGACTGGGTAACCTAAGTGTTAGGTTGCCACTTTCTGCTGCTGTCTTATCTTGAGAAACAAATCCAGAAAGTGCATCTTTAATCTCATTATTTTTATTCCCCGGGAATACTTGGCATCGCATTGAAATCTGCTTCTAGGTGGGCCATCCCTGGTCTCCTGCTGCTGTTGTGAGAAAAAAAGAATGAACGGAGCCAGAGCAGTCATCAGCAGGAGAAGTGGGGACTCTGCAGCTGTTGCAGCAGCAGCCATAACCACTACATTTACAAAAGAATTAGGCCAATGAATTAGGCAGCTGAATGAGTGCAAGCAGCCTAACCAAAACCAAGTGAGACTGTTGTGTGAGAAAGCTAAAGAAATTCTGACCAAGGAGTCCAGTGCTCATGATGTTCACTGTCCTGTTTGTGGTGATGTCCATGATCAGTTTCATGACCTTATGGAGATTTTTAAAATTGGAGGAAAATCGCCAGACCCAAACTACCTTTTCATGGGATATTGCTCTGTTCAAACAGTCACACTGCTTGTAGAATTAAAAGGTTTGGTACACACAGCAAATTATAATATTGCGAGGAAACCACGAAAGTCAGCACATCACACAAGCCTGAAAAGGGGAGACCCCATTTAGGTGAGCTGAGGAGGGGGACAAAACACATCAATAGGAGTTTAAGAACAAAGCATTCTTGCTGTGAGGTACTGATGAGATTTTATGGTGGGCCTCCTGAGGTGGATCTGTATTACAGCAAATGGGACATTATCCATTACTGATATGGTGTTTGTATTGTAGGGTCTGTAGTGATTACAAAGTCACCTAAAGGTCGTCTAAGTAAAACTGCTTGTTTGGGTTTTGTATTAGAACAGTATGTTGCAGTATGAGCAGTAGCAAATCCCACCCTAACCACACTTCCAGGCTGACAATTCCTGGCGGGCTGTTGAATCTGCTGAATATTCATTCCTGTGGTGAACTGCACAGGCATGGCAAGTAGGCAGCACAGGAATGGTGTATTATTTGAAATAAAGCAACTGTTGATAACAGGATAGGGGAATGAGACATCAAGAATGAGAGGCAAATTATGAATTAAAGCGAGGAAATGTATACAGTAAGCACCTTAAACAGCATAGAAACACAGGAGCAGGTTAGTCTTTGCATACCCTCTTCCTCAATGTAGTGTGATGTCGGATTTGGAATATTGAAGTAACGGGGTGTGTGTGTGTGTGTGGGGGGGGTGCTGGGGTCTTGCCCCCCTGCAAAATCAAAGAGAAAAAGTAATTATTTTGTGGTTGTTTGCATTTGATATCCTTAGTCAGATGGAACTGGCTTGTTCAATAAAGCTTGCTTTACGGGGTTGAAGTTATCTTTCGTGAATATTGAACAGTTTACAGGAATACATGCATGACGTCACATGCAAATTAGCATGCTTATCAGTCATCGGGCATTTCCACACCCTTTTCCCCTGTTGATCACTAGTGACACTCCTACACCTGCACAGAACTAATTGCAAGGTATTGTTCTAATACAAAACCTTACATGGCATGTCCATCTCAAAAGGTCTGCTCAACCAGCTATGTGAGATGCTGGAAATTCCCAAAGTAAGATTACACTCGGTATATGCAGTATTGGTATAGAGTTAGCGTTGTCACCTCACAGCAAGAGGTTCTCCAGTTCGATTCTCGGCTGGAGCACCTTCTGTGTGGAGTCTGCATGTCCTCTCCATGGTTGAGTGATGTCCAAAGACATGCAGTTAGGTGTGTGCGTGAATGTGTGTGCCGCCTTTGAAGGTTGGGAGTTGGGCTGGCACCTCGGCACCGTAAAAAATTCACTGCCAGTCATTAGTTGACTGGAGTTCCGCTGTGGCGACTCCTAACCTGGAAAAAGCCGAAAGACATCATATGCCGTATTCTTCCACTTTGTGGTACTCCTCTCTTGGAAATTTTCCTACCTTGGTAGTTTTAGGCAGCGTTTCTTGGCTGTAGCCATACATCTCATCTGAAGGCTTTAATATCAACAGTTGAATTGAAAAGTTTATGTATTTTACGTTGTTAGTTTTCCAGCATCCTGAATTGTGCTAGTTTATTGTGTAGGAACTGAACAGCACAACTTCAAAGCAAGTCTTTCTAATGAATAAGAACATGCGGTTCAAGAACCAGAACACCTAGCAGTAGTATAGTCTGGAAAATGAGTAGAGAAAAAGTTCATGTTGTATTATGCTGTTGATTGAAGCCATTTTAACAATTTCTGATGGTATTTCTAGATGCTACGGTTAGAGTGAGAGAGAAATGAACCATTTGGCAAATGTCATATACAGTGATGCATGGGTTAGGAATGCTTTTCAGTGCCAAGTCCAAGGCATATTACACACATTCATTCAGTTTGTGTAAATACTGAATTTGGTGTTTCTGTATGGAATGTGTATTTTCAAAAATTCAAAGAAACACTGTCATTTAGGACCACACAAATGCAGCCTAAATGAAATTACAAATGTCAGCCAAATGTAGCGCAAATAATATAGCTACAGCGGCATCAGAGAATAACACACACGACATGCAAGAGGTAGTTCACATAAACACACTCAATACCTATTATCCAATGAATAAATAATGAATGAAAAATAAATACCAACCACAAACCCCTTCACCGTTAAGATAAATAAATAGAGACTTGTTTTAGTTACTGTATTGCACTTGTTAACCTTAGATGTGACTCAGTATAGCCATCATATTGTGTAATAGTAATACTGGTGGTAATTGCTCAGAGCAGCGGGATTAAATAAAAAAAAAAAAAAAAAAAAAAAAAAAACATAATAATTTCAGTTAATCATAAATTGGGGGAACATTTCTACAATTATTTGAATGTTGATACCCTGCAATTCCACATGAGCGGGTGGGGCTATATTATGCATGCAAATTTTATGTTACTTGGGTACAACTGGCTAAAAATCTGGACACTAATTTTCATGGGCCTTTATCCAGATTTTTGATGTCTCAAGGTTGAAAGGTATGGGTTCTAGTCCTCACTAACATTGATTGTTGCAACACCCCGTGTGTGTGGCCCACCCTAGTGAGGTCTGATCATAAATCAGTCTCATGTTAAGTAACAATAACATCTGACCCCCTATTAGGAGCAGCTAGACTAAAAAACGTCTCCAAAGCCAATTGCAACCTAATCATGACTGCATTAATAGCTTCTCAGTCACTGCCTTCACTAATGATGGACACCTATACTAGGATTTACACCAGTGCCTTGTATATAAGCATCTATACAAATGTATTGACTCAGCTATACCTGATAGGATCAAAACAAGATTCTTAAGAAAGAACAAGACTACTTGGTGGACATTAGCCCCTAAAAGGTTGTACAATAAGAGAGAGAGAAATTGTTGCTCAAGAGCAGGAAGGAATGGTCTCTGAACTGGCATTCCCTCCTCAGCTTAAGCAAATAAGACAACTTGTGAGGCATTTTAAATCTAACTATGAATCCAAATTAGCCTCTAAAGATAACCATAAGGCCTTCTTTAGCTGCTTCAGAAACCGTAAAGGAAAAACCCAGATCTGCACAGAACTGCTTGTTAATGGCACCACATATACCCAACCCACAGAAATACCCAACCCACTAGCTGTGACAGGTTCAGTGAAAACTTTTCCCCCCTGTCCTGCCACATATCCCCCAAAGCATCCCTACCATGTGGCTTCCACCTAGTTTCTCCAAGGAGCAGGTTGTAAACACAGTCTCCAAAGCCAAAAGCACAGCTTCTATGGGACCTGATAATATCTCAGGCTGCATTGTAAATGGATTAAAATGGGAACTAGATGCACCACTGGGTACTCTCTTTAACCACAGTCTAAGTGCTGGTTTTGTACCTGCTGAATGGAAAACTGCAACAGTCACAGACCCTTGGAACTATAGACCTATAAGCCTGACCTGCCTAATCTGCAAGGGTATAGAAAGAATAATCACGGACCTTAAAGATATAGGAGACCTCCAAATGCTTGACCTGAACCAGTTTGGGTTCATTAAAGGGAGATCCTGCCTCTTGAACTTGGTGGACTTCTTTCAGACAGTCACCAAAGCTCTGGATGAAGGCAAATCCATGCATATGGCCTACCTGGACCTGGCCAAGGCCTTTGACACTATTTCTCACTCAGGCATCATTGATGAACAGAAAAAAATAAGTATATCCAGCTGACACAGTAGAAATTTCCCTAGAACTTGCATTTATTAAAAAAAAGTATTAAAACTACAATAAAAAGATAAGCGTTTTCACGCCTATCACAAAAATGCATCATCGCCCCCTTTGGCAAGGGCAACATCCCTGCAGGTTACCACGTTAATAACAACACACTAAGCATGCAATCAGTGGTGAGATATTTGGGCACACAGGTTGACAGCAACCTAGAAAGGCTGTCTACATCACTCACCTCCATAATTAAGGGCATTGCATCCAGAACAAACGAGATTATGAACCCCCCTGTGCTCCTCCCTAATCAGGCCATTAAAAGAGTACAATACTACTTTTGTCACAAAATGACACAGGCAAATGTGGTCATTATTTAATACAATGCTACCTTTGGTATGTACCTTACCAGGCACCTGCAGCAACTGGAAAGACCTCAAAGGTTTCTTACAAAGAAAATTCAAGGTCTTCAGTGTATGTCATATGTTAACAGACTGAAATCACTGTCTCTGTAGTCTTTGTCTTGCAGACTACCCAGAGGTGACCTTTACCTTGCATTATAAAGCAATTTCAGATCTTGCTCTAATGGAAATGCATATTCATAAATCAAATGGTATAAGATGCACTAGCTGTAGGGAACTCAACCTAGTATGTAACATCGACAGGACTTGCTGGAGAGACAGATATGTCTCAGAGTTTCTCTCCCCTCGCCGAACCGCAAATTCACCCTGGGAGTTTCACCTGTGTCCCTCTTGGCCAAGGGCAGTAGCTGTTGACTTAGTTTCACTTAATACCTTGATATTCTTGGGAACAAGGGTTGCACTTGGCTAGGCTTGTAAGGGCCCTAGTGCCATTAGCCTAGTAACTCCTATGGTCTTGATCACAATTTTTCTAGTAATATTTCTATAATCATATTTCAGTTTGTGTTTTTATCTGTTGTGGGGATTTTTCTCCCCTTGTATATATTTATTTGGCAGATACTGTAAAATGTTTGGGTATTTGTGGAGCATTTCTACCCACCTCATTAAATATCTGTTCTAGAGTTTGCTCCCTTGTGTATACTCATCAATAACTGTTTAAATGGTTTTGAGTCTATGAAGATTTTCTCCCTGGACATCTGCTGAAAATGGGCCATTGTCCTTTTACGGTTATCAAAGGACAAATAAACATGCTTCATAGCATTGCACAGTACACCTGCAAACCCTCACTAAATAATGAACAAAAGGGTACATTTGCTTCTAGCCTCATCCTTATTGACACACCCACAACTAATTGGGGGAAGCAAAGGTCCAACATTAGGGAGACGTGATAATTTCAAGAGAATTGCAGTAAATAGAGCAATAGGTTACATTGTGCGTTGTCATTGATTGTTTTTTGCATCTGCATTCATTTCCTGAACAAGGACTGCAAGGGCAACTAGTTTAGTACTTGCCTATGAACCTATAAAAAGTACTTTGTTAATTTCTAGAATTGACTGACTGTGTCAACATAGGTTTTATATGAAAAATAAGTATGCAATGCTAAATGCTGCCAGTAATCCTAAGTGGTTTATCAGAAGGAGAAGACGCAGAAAACAACATGACTGAGGGTTATTCATTAACTTGCTTTTTATGAACAGCTAATGACCCACAGTAATCTTACGTGATTTACCAGTAGGTAACAAAAATTACAAAGGACAGTTTAAAAAGAGCAAAATCAGGGTACACATGCACCCGCAGCACCTGGAAGGGAAAAATCTGAAGACACGAGTACTTATAGCATTATTGCTCCAAAATTAAAAGTGGAGAAGCAGATCGATTAGGAAAAGCCAGAGTAGTGGTTGTAGGGTTTTAGTTTTTAAAACATTCTTTCTCTAATATGTATGTGTGATACTAAGGTTCATGACTTAATGGCTGCCATTAAAGTTTAAAATTGCATCTTTAATTGGATAATTATTTATTGGCTTGTTTTTTTAACTTCAATTGGTTCTGATGAAGTTCTAGTTGTTTTTAGGATGAAAGTACTTAATCAGTATGTTTTTAAAGTTAGAATAAAGTGTTTTGAATGAAGTTGACTGGTGCAGTACTATTCTATTGTTAGTTGTACCATATTGCTACACTTTTGTTGTTCAAGTTGTTCTTTGGTTGTTGCAGTCAAATAATGGACTTTCTGGACGAACTACTCTGTGCTTTCTCCAGTGCACTGTGATGACATCAACTGTATTAATTCGGCGATTCAAACCATGAAAGGAGAGTTGGCTTGGCTGAGAGCTCATCAGTCTATCAGATAACATTTTACCATCCACGTGGTCAGTTCGCCAGTGTTTGCTCCAAATGGAGAACACTTGAATTCAAATCGTAGTGGAAATGGTTCTTTTCCTGCTACTTCATTGGCTTTGGGAGCTAAAATGACAACGGAATCTTTATTTCTAGCTCGAGCCATGAAGAATATGAGCGATGTAGAGCTAGACCAAAAGATGCTGTCCCTAATAAAAAAAAAAAAAAAAATTCAATTGTAACTAAAGCTTCTGTCAAAACTGTTAGCACTGAGATGACGGTTACACCAATGGGGTTTCTACTTGAAGGCTAATGATTTTCAGTCTAATAGTATAAAGCATAGAAAACCATGCTCCTCAAATGATTTGGGTTTGTTTGAACAGTTTATTGACAATCATTTTCACTCTGACCAATATGTTTTCAGGCATTCTGAAACTCTGCATGAATGTAACTAATGTGACTCGTTAAGAGCATTTTTTTATTTGAAGAAACCTTTTAAAATAAGTAGTTACAATTGGACAATGTATATTTAAGTAAATGTTTATAAGCTAAGATAGTACCTCAAGGCTTAAGGATTTTTAAGTTTCCTTTAGGTTTTGATTTACGACAACGAAATGGATTGTGAATTTATTGAAACGGTCTACAGGTTTGGCTTTGAATGTATGCAAAAGATTAAGTATAACTATGTGAAGTTAAGTAATCTTTTAACAGAAATAGAAAAGTTGAATGCTGACATTTAAAAATGACTCTCTCTTTGATCAGTGAGAAGGGCTCTATAATGAGCAATTTTCCATTATTGAAAAGAAACAGGATTTATCAAAGGAAGCTAAGGAAACTTGAGAGGGACATTAAACAACATGTGGAGAAACAGGCATATCCTGTCAATAAATCTTTTAACATCATCATCTTTAGGAACAAAATGAATTCTACGGGCTTTCAGGTCAACCGTTCGACCAATCATAACCGAGGTGGTAAACAATCTGACCCCCCCCCCCCCAAGAGATTTGGAAGGGAATAGAAGAAAGGAAAACTAAGAGCTGTGGATTCAGGGCAGCTGAACTGTACTCACCATCAGAAATATGGGCAGACAGATTTGAAAAGCTGGGTCTTCAGGTTGTTTCTAACAACATTGTCTGCTCTCTTAATGGCTTCAGTATTTTTTAATTATACTGATCTTGTCATTACTACAGATTTAACCCTTTAGAAAACAACCTAAAATAAAGTGTGTGCCCTGTAAAAAAAATATCATGTGGATGTTAATTGAATCTACGTTGTACATTAGACAGCTGAACCTTGCTTTATATTTTAAGGATAAACTCAGACTAAGACTTTGGAGATGTATGAAAACACCTCTGATGAGAAGAAAAGCATGTTAATACCCCTCTGAAGCTCACCCTTACTGTTTTGGAAAAATCTATTGATGAAATGTATGACTTACAAGCAAGGTGTATGATCAGAAGTTCATTTCACAATAATTTAAAGGAGAGAAGGAATTTGACTAGCTTATAAATGACTAAACTATATGGGATATGAAACCCAACAAAGGTGGAAGGATTGTTTTGGGGCATTAAATTATTGTAAGGCTATGTCTGACATCCTGAGTTATTACACCTACATCCCTGTTTCAATTAATGAAATTAACATCAACTATCAAAGAATAGATTCCTTCTTAGAAGAATACTTATTAGATCAGATAATTTCTTTGGACACACACAATGTGTTAAGAGTAAAGAATCTGGTAGTAGCAATCATTTTTGGCATCCCAAAATCCAGAAAAATGTGGATAAAACCACCTTTTAGACCAATAGTAGCAGGGCAAAGGTCAAAAACCTATTCCTTGGGTTTAGTAAATTGACAGATGGTTAAAACCTATTTACAATAACATGGATCACCTTATTATTGACTCTTGGGACTTTTTAGGGAGGCTAAGAATGGACCTGTGGTCTGAGTATTACTTTTTTGACCATCAATGTTGGATTTGTTTTCTTCTATACCTAGGGTTAAAGGAATGGAAAACTTTCATAATAGCCTGTCTAGTTTTACGTCACTTGATGATTTTTGGACTTAATGGAACTCTATCCTCAGCTGCCATTATACAAGAAAATCACTCAAATGTATTCAAAAACTTGTTAGAACAGCACATAACTTGTGGCTATGCTTCTGTACTTCCCCAGAATAGAAGCAGCACTAAACCTCTTTACATTAACCCATTCTTGAAGTGCAACTATATGCAATGACAGTTTCTGCTGCTGTCTCTTTGCAGAATTGAAATGTGTGTGTGTGTGTGATCTTTAAAATGCAAGACGTACTATAGTTATAGGATCATAGGTGTTTAGGTTTATTGCCACAAGGGCTTTAAGCCTAGCCATGCTTCCCAAACCTGCAACAGTTTCTGGTAACCTTGATTAACTGTAAGCAGGTGCTTAGGAGATGAAACACTTATAATGGCCTGGGAGATGACCTATTTACAGGCTGCCGGTGTCCATTAGAGAGACAGGTGCTAAACCAGGGATGAATTTTGTTTCTCCCATCCAGTTGTCCAAGTTTCACATGAACTGATTTAGTGAGGAACTCTGCTTCTCATGGATGGGGATCCTGTTCCAGAAAAGGGGTAGTCTCTGGGAGGGGATACATACCTGTATCTCCAGCAGATCCTATTTGTATCAGAAGCAAGGTTTACGTATTTAGAACAGGTAACTGTGGTGCATTCATTTTGCAGATATGAAAGTGGTCCATCAGAGTGCGGTCTGACAATGCTTTGTATGCCAGACATTGATCTGCCCTCAGCTGTCTGTAGTAGACCATACAGGGATAGCACCTTGAGGTGGTCTGCACAGGACATTTTACTGATGTCCTGTATTCTTTAGTAGGGAACCTCTGGATATTCCAGTTGTTGGATATGCCTGGTTAGGTACATGACCAAAGGAGATATCATACTCAGTGATAGGTCTGATGAATGCTGAATACAGTGGAACAATTATTTCCTTAAACCTGGATGCCAGACCTTTGTTTTTTACTCAAAGTAGAATGATTTCTTCACTACTGTAGATGCATGATGGTCAAAGGCTAGATTATGATCCGTGCATACCCAAATCCCTGACTACTGGCTAAGCTATTAAGGATGTGTTGTCAATGATGGTGCCTGGGGTGGATGACTTCCCAAGGAATACTACTATGCATTTCTTGGTACTTAATTTTAGTCCATGGCACTGACACCAGTTATTTGTCAGTCCTTCCTGGAGAACATCTGTGTCGGTGGGGGAGTCAATGACTTATCCTAATTTGCATCTGCAAATATAGTCCGGCAGAGGCCATTGACATGGCTTTGGCTTCAGGGAAGTAAATGCCACAAAGGAGTGGTCTCAGGACTGATCCTCTGATGGTCTCTGCTTGTGACTGACCTTTTTGTAGAGGTGGACTCCCCAATTTTAACTTGCTGGTTCCGGTCTGTGACTCACCACTGGGTGACATTAGGTTGATATTAGGGTTTGTCAACAATGGCTGACTGGAGGTATTGTCTAATGCCATGGCCAGGTCAAGGTAGGCAGTTTGAACCATTTTGCCCTCTTCTGTTGCTTTGATGACCTTCTCAAAGAAGTCCGCCAGGTTGACTAGGCATGACCTGCTTTTAAACCAGACTGGGT
Organism: Protopterus annectens; assembly: GCF_019279795.1. NCBI lineage: Eukaryota > Metazoa > Chordata > Ceratodontiformes > Protopteridae > Protopterus > Protopterus annectens. The sequence goes on along the minus strand of NC_056731.1, from coordinate 589,222,605 downwards.
TGGTTCCAGTGTCTGGTGGTTTCCTATGTCATTACTGATAATTTCCATCATGATTCTGTCCATGGTTTTGCATATGAGACTAGTGAGACTTATGGGGCTGTAGATGGCCCACCTTTTGTGCAGAGGTAGGACTGTTGCTGCTCTCCATTCATGAGGCATGAAGCCTGTTTGTGGAAGCTATAGTTAAACAGTTCTAGAGTTTGATAGGTTATTTTTCTTGCCATTAAGAAAGCATCCTGGGATATTGTCTGAGCCCACTGATGCAGTTTTCTTAGTCTTGGGAAGAGGATTAAGAACCTGTTCCTAGTGCTAGTGGGAGGAGTTAGTATTTCCTGAAGGAAATACTAAAAACCTCTGCCTGACTACACTCTGTTTGTGTCTGTCGCATGGGCATCCCTCAGTAGTGTGCACAACTTCCCTTAAACACATTCAAAGGTCCAAAAAAAAAAAACCTGAAGCAACTGCCTGCATACAAGATCACAGAGAGTGGAACCCCATACAAACAAGTAAAAGCCACTGCAAGTTCTACTTTTATCAACACACTGTGTTCAGTGTAGGTCTATTATAATCTTCTCTCTGTGATACTCTTACTGATTCTTCTGCTGTGCACACTACTGGAACCTCCCCCCTTTTTTCTCCCATTTACAGTAACAAATATATACATTTATCCAAAGCTTTGCATTTATTTTATATTCTTATGTTTTATCTTGTATATCACATTTCTTTTATATTCTTATATTTTATTCTCCCGTTTATTGTAACAAATTTATACAGTTTCCCAAAGCTTTACATTTATTTTATATTCTACTTCCCTGATGCTCTACTAAATCTGCTTTTGAATTCACACAGATAAACAGACACCTTTAGGTACTGACCTGGGCTAGCTGGTTGATTTCTCCAAGTCCTGGTCCATAGTCCCTCCCCCTTTTCTTGTTCTCCTAACATAATTCTAGTGCAAGTTTTCTACCCCTGTCAAAACTGTTTTCTCACAGCTTTCTCCAAGCCCTGGATCTTGGCCCCCCCCCCACCTTCTCTCTCTGTCTCCTAACATAATCTTATTGTAAGCTTCCCAACCCTGTCAATCTTGCCTATTCCCACCCTCTTCCTCTTGAGAGTTTACTTATTCCTCCCCTGAGCTGCGGCACCATCTTTAAATACTAAAAACCTCTGCCTGACTATACTCTGTTTCTGTGTGTCCCATGGGCATCCCTCAGTAGTGTGCACAACTGTAAGAACCATTTGTACTATTGAATGAAAAAACCTGCTGTAGAAAGACACCATCTTTTGACTTGGCTTTTCTGCCTTGCTTCATAGGAATCCCCAGTGGTGTACTCGCTTATACCATATTCCATTCTTTTTTCATTAGTACTCTATTGAGTCATAATTCACTGCATGTCCCTTTCTAAAACCCCTGGCATAACTACATTATTTTCCTACTGCTCAGTGAACTGCAGCGCCCCATTGGTGCATAAATAATAAAAACAAACAGAAAGGTAATATTCAAACCAAAATGATAGGCTGCTCTATTTCTGTAGTTGCTAACCTTCTCACTGATTGATTGTTTTCTGTTTGGTAACTGCTGCTTCTCCCGGAAGGTGCAACCCACTCTGTTTGCCCTTCAGGCTCACTCCGCTCCCCTAAACTGCCCCCACTGCCTGTACTTTTATACATCACCTGACTCCTCCCCACCCAACACCTCTCCAAACACAATACACCTAAGCCAAACCCCACCTCCCTGTAGATGTACATCACCCCAAGCATCCACCCCTCCTACAATGCTCTACATAACATCTCTCCCTATAACCACATTTGCCCTACTAATCTCTCTTCTTCCTCCCCAGCCAACACCTCTCCAAACACAATACACCTAAGCCAAACCCCACCTCCCTGTAGATGTACATCACCCCAAGCATCCACCCCTCCTACAATGCTCTACATAACATCTCTCCCTATAACCACATTTGCCCTACTAATCTCTCTTCTCTTACCTATCTCACAATTTTTTCCCAACCCATGTCATAAATCTCACACACACTCCAGTACATCTTGCCATCAACCTCACTTCCCATCCTACTCATCCATCTCACATGAACTCTCTCCCTCTAACCCAATCTATTTTTTCAAACCAAACCAGGGTTGGCAGGGTGGCCTAATGGCTAAGGTGTTTGCCTTACAAACACAAGGTGCAGGGTTTGAGTCTCACAAGGGATAATTGGCTAGGCTTAAAATGATTTGCAATGGCAGTTAGACTAGTACTAATTTATGAACCTATTTCTATGAACCTATTTCAAAACTACTTTGCACTCAACACCCCCGTACTCCCCTCTTAAATGTGGTACCAGAAAATCACTACTATCTCACAACCCAAGCTACTTTGCCGAACACACTGCCTCACTCTTCTATTCCATCACATCTCTCTCTCACTAGCCGGTGACATCCACCCCAACCCCGGACCCATTCCTAACATCAGTCACACCAAGCCCTACACTCAACCCACAAATTCAACGTCCATTTGACTTACAACACTTGTTGCACAAAGCCTAAAAAGCAAACTCCCTAACCTCGATGCCTGGCTCTGCCATAACCACCCTGACATTATCACCATTTCTGAAACCTGGCTGAAAACCTATATAAAAGATAGCAAAATCCTACTATCAGGTTTCCAAATCATTCGCAATGACAGAGCACACAAAAAAGGAGTTGGAGTAGCAATAATCTATCCCCCATAGCATAACTCACTACTCCAATCAAATACCGACCTTTCCCAGTGCTGAAATTATAATAGGTTTACTAAAAATAAACAACCACACTGCGGTGGTGGTGCTGCGGTAGCGTCATCACCTCACAGTAAAATGTCCTGTTCGATTCTCAGCTGGAGCGTCTTCTGTGTGGAGACATGCGTGAATGGACATACCTTTGTTGAAGGTTGTGCGTCAGGGCTGGCAACTTGGCACATAAAAATCTACAGCCAATCATTAGCGGACCGGAGTTCCGCTGTGGCGACCCCTAACCGGGAAAAGCTGAAAGACACAACAACTAAAAATAAACAACCGCAAGTCCATATGTATCGCTGCCCTGTGTATTCTCCCTGGTGATCAAACTCTTAAAAATATCCTGTCCTGGTTCTCTTCCAATATAGAAAATGAAACCTATATACTCGATGATACCAACATCAACTGGAATACTATCAACTCTGAAGCCCCGTCCCACACAATCGACCAAAAAAGTCTGGGTCTCCATCTCATCCATGCTGCATACTGGCAACAAAGAAAACCCCTGCCCAGACCCCAACCCCAACCTCTCCAACCTTGAAACAGCCAGCCAGTTCAACTCATTCTTCATAGACTGCATAGGTAAACTATCAGCCTCCTTCCCACCCCCCTCCTCCACCACCCCAATCATCAACCTTCCTCCACATCCCACTGCCTCAAGCCCATCCCCACAAGCACTATAAAAAGATTTCTCCTCAAACTCAAACCCTGTCACAATGCACCCGACAAACTTCCACCCACCTTCCTCAAACAATCTGCAGACAGCATTGCCTATCCCATCTCTATTCTTATAAATAGATCCATACAAGAATGTGTCTATATTAAATAAGCAAACGCTTAAAAAAACGAAAGCTTACTCATCAAAGCAAACGCTGGAAATGCCAAACACTCTGAACAAAAAAAAAATCACTGTTCCATAAAAAAAAAAAAAAAAAACAAAAAAAAAACTTAAAATAGTATTTAATGTGCCCCCCACATACCCCCTACTTAAATATACCAACTCCGAGATCTCACCACAGTGTATGAAATGGCAAACTTCCGAAACCAGCCCAGCGATTTATTTTTTTTTTCCCTGAGAAAAAATTTGCTGTTCCGGGTGTTGGGGATTTTCAGCATTCGCTGAAAAAGGGTAGATGAATCAGCGTTCGCTGATTCGATATAGACCCCAAGAATTATACGTCCCTTCTATCTGGTGCCATGCTTACGTCATCCCCCTCCACAAAGGTGGCAAAAATACTGATACCACCAACTTCAGGCCTATTGCCATCCTTTCCCATTTTACAGAAAACAATACAAGCACAACTCATGGCACACCTAACACTAAACAGTCTCCTCTCCCCTACCCAACAGTTTCCACCCTGGCCACAGCACCATGCTTGCCCTTCTTGAAATCATAAACCTCGAACGTGACTCAGGCAAGTTCATACCCACACTATTCCTAGATCCATCTCAGACACCCTACTCATATCCCACCTCTCTGTCTCCCACCAGCATCACCTGGTTTTCCAGCTACTTGTCCAACCACCAACAAGCTGTCCAATGGAAAACTTCAACCTCCCCCTTCCTTCCCTCACCCACAGGTGTCCCACAAGGTTCTGTTCTTGGCCCTCTTCTCTTCAACCGATTCATTAACAACTTTCTCCAATCCATCCCAGACTCCTCTATCATTCAATATGCAGATGACTCAGCAATCATCTGCTCAGCTTTCTCCCCTCTGAGCGCCTAGCAAAAACCCAACTAGCCTTCTCCAAAACAGAAACCTGGATGTAGTGTAACCATCTGGCACTAAATGCAAATTAAACCAAACTAATGTTTTTTTCCCCTACAAAAACTCTACTGACAAATCCACATTCACCATACAGAGCCAAAACAACACCCTCCTTGAAATCAGTCCCATCACCAAGCTTCTTGGCATCATTATTGATGAAGAACTAAAATTTGACACCCACATCCACTTCACAATCAAGAAAACCCACCAAAAGCTAGGTCTCCTCTACAGGCACAACCACTTCCTAAGCCCCTCTACCCATCAAACTCTTGCATCCACCTTCCTACTCCCCTCCTTTATGTATGGCGCCCCTCTTTTTCACCACTTCCTAAGCCCCCTCTACCTGTCAAACTCTTGCATCCACCTTCCTACTCTCCTCCCTTATGTATGGCACCCCTCTTTTTCACCAATCTCCATCTTGGCCTTCGGTCCAAACTTGAATCCTGCTACTCCAAGATAGTAACTATATGTTTTGAAATGTTAAACCTACAATTAAGTTTATAACAAAAATATTCACTTTACATAAATGTTGAAATTTCTGTATTGAATTATGCCTTTTCATTTTTGTAACATTGTGACAAGCCAATTGCAAATATCATGGAGCTTATCTGTAAATGTTAATTAGCTGTATGAACTGTCCTTTTATAACATGTGAAATGTAACTTGCAATTATTGTGGAGCTTTTCTCCCCGGCCCTCCACTGAAAACGGGCTCTTCTTGGCCCAGTGGAGTTTCAAGGTCATCAAACTTAAATAAAATAAAAAATAAAGATTTTATTTTTTTTTTATTTTACATACGTTTACCGGGAGAGTCCGACTCTGTATTAAACCCTTTTTCAGCGGAGGCCCAGGGAGAAAAGCTCCATTGTTGGTAAACTATTTTGTTAGTAGAAAGAAAATTGTATAATACAATAAAGAACAAAAATAGTAAGACATTCATAACGGTAGAAAGACTAGAACAGAAAAAATTGGTCAAGTGGGAGACGAGACCCGTAATCTTGTATAACAATGCTTCTAGGAGACTGTTCTTGCAGTAGTAGCAGGTAGTGACATTGTATACAATGAGTACAATTAAGATACTTAGTCTTATATACAGGTAGCATAGCAAATTGAAGACTTGAAATCTAAGAGATATTAATAGTGAGAAAGTAAAAAAAACAATATAAGGTAGTCATATGGCTTAAATTCAATGCTCATAACATATGCAATTAAAATTAGCTAGTTCCATGGTTTTGGAAAAATAGGAAAGTCGAAGGGGTGTTAGGGGTAAAGATGGAGCTGAATTTGTCAGCCAGTAGGTTTGCTATATCTTCTGGCTTGGTATAGGTGGCTAACAATGAGCTCTGCATACAACTGTATATTGCTTTGAGATTGCAGACTAAGCCTTGCGGTTGCCCTTGGCCTGGGAGGCCAAATTTACCTCAGACTTGGCTGTGGTAGACTTTGTCTCCTGAGTTTAGGTTGAGGGTGCTTTTCCCCTGCTTGATGTTATGCCTCTTAATTTTTGCCGTGATTTTCTTCTTTCTATTATACAGCCTATTGATGTGATTCTACCAGAAGAGCGATATTTGTTCTGCTTCTCCTGAATTTTCAATTTTTTTTTCTCTGGTAGCACTTGACATCACCAGTGCTGACCATTCAATAAGGAGTCATGCAATGACTGTAAAATATGAGTTGTTACTCCTGAATCGGTCACTAGAATTGTAATTATGTGAAATTACGTGAAGGACTGATTTGCTGAAAGAAGAGTAAAGCAGCTTTTTCTGAGCTTAACTCTGGGTTGGTTTTTATATGCGGGCACAGCCCTCCATGTGGAGAGTAAAGGATGTTTGCCTCCCCCGCAAAAGAAAAAAATTCTTTGATGGTTTTAGGATGATGCCATGCAGAGCCGTTCCTTCCTCTTCTCCTCACTCTGGCTCACAGAATATCAAAAGCAATGTGCCAGCTACAAACAAGAGCTACCAGTGCTCCTCTGCTAACCAGGTGTACCTCTACTCAACTGTTTATGGGCCACTCTGTGAATTTTTAGACTTTAAAATGAGGCTGTGTTCCAGCTGATATTTATAACCACTCTACATGCAGCAAATTTGGAAGTATGCCGAGTGATTTAAAACATTTAAAGCATTGTAAAGTATTTGCAAAGTCCTATGAGCATTTTTCCTGTATATCGCTACTGCACAACTTAACCCACAAACACAAACTTCCTGTCCTCCGATGTTGCTTGGTAACTTATATCAGATGCCAAATCCTACCTGCATTCTCCATATTAGTGATGAAATGTAAACAAATACTTTTAAGCAACCACAGCTTCCTTTCATCTTACAGGAATGCTTATGCTCTACCATTAGTATACATATAAAACCAAACAATTATGGGGTGCAAAGGTCCTTGTGACTCATCTGCAGTGCTACTTGTATGGCAAATCTTTATTGTCTTATTACTATATTGTTCTTATTTATTTATTTTGTTTTTTGAGGATGTGGCTGCTATGGGTCCCATTTGGATTAGTCCACAGCCTGAGTTAATTTGATTTCTATTAATATTTCAATTTTCTTGGCTTGCCTTATTTTAATTTACATTTTATCTGTATTTTATAGCCCCCTTGCATGTCACTTAAAAATTTAACATCCACAGTTATCAAAAAACATAAGCAAAATAGAAGTGTTATTCAGTAAAATGACTCTCTGTTCAGGAGGGGGGTTCATTAAAGGCATGGCACACTGCATCTGAAAGCTGTCATTAAATCTACTTTACTTTGCCCTCGCGTATCATATTTTCTTTGGGAATGGATAACATGACACAAGACTGAGTGGAACTTTTCTTTGATCCAAACAGCTCTGTCCCACAGCGAGCTCAAGTGCTGAATCTTGGCTATGAACATTATGAGACTTGATACTTAACTCATTCCCTCCAATAGAGAGCATAGGAAGTTTGCGCAGTAACTTCCATTGGGGGGGAATCTCTGGAATCACAGGGGTTACTAAAGAAGCATAAATGACAAACTGTTCAGTACAAACTATTTTTTAGTGTGGTAGTATTCTTTAGGTTCTTACAGTAATCCTGGGAACTCTTAAGTTTGTAATATTTTGTAAACTACTTAGAATACCTCCGCAATCGATCAAGTTACACGCGTGCACACACAGCATCAACATTTTGTTCATCCAGCTGAGAGCTTTCATATGAGGCTAAACAGTTCTGTCTGTTAAGTTGGTGAGATATTTAGAAAAATTAAATAAATATATCAGGAGCAATTAAAATAGGTTTACCTGCACTAGACGTAGGTCATTGTGTAAGCTTTAAGATTATTTTTTTTATATATTTTGTATATAGCATGGTTTTGGAAATATGAACAAACAATATCTGATGCCTAGAAGCATCGGTAGGATGCAACTACAGAAGCACCTGAAGGAGTCGTCAGCTGTAATAAGATCCCTGCCACCATCATAAATGACTTGTGATACCCTGAGAGAAGCAGTACCCTTACAAGATGGCAGATGTGCTGCTGTAAATGTACTCCATAAGGACTGACACCCCACCCCAATATGGGTTTGTGGCTACTTTCCAGATATTCTAGCTTGTTTAAATTCTAAAGGATTTAGACATGCCTTATATAAATTCTAACACAGCTTTCATACAAAACTCCTTTCAGCAAAGGCAAATCAGGTTTAAACCCAAATACGGTGATATACTGAGATCTCTTGGTGTCTTTTTTTATAATGCTGAATCTTAATGATTTTTTATATATGTAAGTAAACATAATCATTCATTCTGTACTGATCAGATTCTTGCGGTTATTGATAGGTACAATTTGTATGGTTTATGGGTGATTTTTATAACTTATTAATTTTAATTGCTTGTGGTGTTTTGTTTACTGGGCTATGACACTGATCTAAATGACCAATGTTGTGTCCTGTCATAGATGCATACATACAACTGAAGCAGAAGTGGAATAAAATGCATATTTACAGAAGAATGCGCAATAGAATGGCATGGCTAGAGCAAAATGTTAACAATGGATATAATAAACGTGTGATTCAGTATAAAATATAAAAGTATCTGAGATGAGAGAATGAAAACAGTATGGACAGGCTGGCAGAATTTTGTGTACATATACGCTGGTTCTGAGTTACTAGATGGATCTGATGGGCAATTAGCAGGTAGGAATACCATGGAACTTTTCCTTGTATTGGGTCTGCTTCACTAGGTAGGCTTTTGAGTTTGGTCCTGAATTTAGTGTAGCTGGAAAAAGGTAGGAAGTGGTTGTGTGTGGGGTGGGTGGTTGGTGAGGAGAAACTGTGGTTAAAGCAGTGAAACCTTGCCTTGGTTGGTTGTAGATCAGGTTCCAAGTCTGTTTGAAAAAGGAGAACTTGCCAGTGGGTGTGTGTGCGTGTGGTACAGATAAAAGCAGAGTAGAATCTGAGTAGTGATGGGAGTTGCATGAAGGAGCAGAGTAGTGTTCTATACATAGCATTTTACTTGAACCTTGTGGCTGGTGCAGTGGCACAAAGGGTGGTGGTAGAACCTCATAGCAAAGGTCGTTGAGTTGTTTTTTTGGTGGGCTAGCTTCTGTGAGTAGTCTACATGTCCATTTTGTGCTCATGTGGAATTGCAAATGGCTATAGGAAGAGGGTTGGTGGTGGGAAACAGCAAGTCCAAGGAGAAGAGAGGTGAATACAGTTTGAGCCAATCCATGCAAAAGAATTTTCCATGCTGGTAGAATAAGGATATTGGTCTATCTTTTGTTTATTTTACAATAACATTTTAGAAACACGTGGGCTTTCTATTGGCAATGTAATCCTACTTACAAAGTATTTCTGAACAGATGCATTGTATGTATGTAAAATTCATATTCATACAAGATTTCCAATTAACTATTGGATATGTATACGCTCATTTATCTGGTGCCAGGGCTTTGTCCTTCAGCTCAACCTCACATATATGCCAATGGGCAGTTACGAGTCACATTCACAGGGTAACTACATATCACACTATCTTCTTTGCCAAGTCACATTTGCCTCCAAGTAGCCTTGTCTACTAATCACAGATCATGTGCCATATAATACATAATATCACTGCCTGTACACTCTCCAAGTATTATTTAATAGTAGAGATATATGCCAGAAGCATACCGATCAACTGTACAGATTTTCGCAGAATGCCAAGATTTTTGCCTCTTATTTCTGGTCCATTTTTCATGGGAGGGGTTTTCTGACAAATCATTTGCAAATCATTGAAGATTGAAGTCTGAAAATAATGGCAGACATTTGAGTTTCAGACTTCACATCCTTCAGAAAATTCATACTAATACAAAACCTATTTACTAACTTTAAATTTGTAAGAGTATAATTAAAAATTGTCCATATTTTTGGTCCTTTGTCGTTCCATTATTTATGGCTTTGTCAGATTTCTTGCAATAAGAGGTTGAGAGGTATGGCCAGAATCTAGTCTCTTCATCGCTATGCCTTGCCCTTTCTCAGCCTGAGTACTATGATGCAGCTGCCTCACTCTTGTATCATGTACCTACTCACCTTGGCCACTTGACCCTTTTCCAGAATAAGCATTCTATTAGCCTGTGTCTATTTATTGTTGTCTATCATTCTTTTATACACTGCTTTTTTCATTATCTAAAATGAAATCTGCCCCAAAGATAAACTTGAAAATTTGAAGGCTTGCACTTTTCATGTTATAAGGTTTCCTTTAGCAGCAGATTGAATGCATCACATGGGATTGTTAATCCAGTTGCCATGGTTACCAATGGAAGTGGCTTTCAGTTTGACTACTGTAGATAAGGGAGGGGATCAGAGTCTGTAAAATGTTGCATTTTTAGATAACTTTGGTTGCATTTGACTAGCATCCTGCTTCCAGCAGAAGCTAGACTAATATGGATATCTAGAATGATTCTGGATAGAGTCCAGTGCAGTATGTGCTTTGCAGTATTTTCCTGCTTAATTATGGGCTTGCGGATACTTTGTGTATACTGTCTTCAACAATAACTTTGTGATTTTGAATAACTAGTTCTATTTTGATATGTAAGCATCTGAACACTAAATGATCTGTACACCTTATAGCCTTGGGTTCTAGCTGAGCAAATGTGTTTAGCTGATTTTTATAAAGTTTATGAAGACAGAAATTTCAGAGGTAGTAAATATAATTTATCTAAAGCTGAATTTCAGGCACTGTGTGCTCTTGAGAATGATGCTAGTTTAGTAGTTAGACCAGCTGATAAAGGTGGGGGGATTGTTTTACTTGACAGACAGGAATATGATTGTTTAATGCATGAAATGCTGAATAGTGTTGATTTTTATGAGATAATTACTAGACCTCATATGCAATCAATGGTTGTTTTAGTTAATAAGCAATTAGAGTCTTTATTGCAAAAAGGGTTATTGACAGAAGACCTGTTCAAGTTTTTTAGGTTATTTCATTATACACTGTCCCTATTGTACAAGGTTTACCTAAGCTGCATAAGAACTCGACCAGACCCCCTATGCGTCCTATTGTTGCAGGCAGGGGATGGTGTACTGAATGCATTTCAATATTTTTAGAGAAAAAACTGAAACCCTTAATAGATAATTCAAGATACGTTCTTAAAGATACTGAGCATTTTCTCTGTGATCTGTATGAAGGTACTAATTGTGGCATGTTAAATATGGAATATTTGTTTGTCACTCTTGATGTTTCATTATTCACAGTAATACCGAATGATAAAGGGCTTGCTTTTTTGAAAGAACGGTTGATGAAAAGCGGTTTATATAGTATGAATGAAATTCAATTGTATATTGATTTAATGTCTTTAATTCTTTTGAACAAGGTATTTTTATACAGTGACCAGATTTATTGGCAGAAGAATGGTGTGGCAATGGGTAGTGCTTGTTCGAATAGTTATGCGAATGCTGTCATGATGCAATGGGAGGCAGTATTCTTGGATGAAGGGCCTTTTAAAGAATTTATTATTTTTTACAGAAGGTTTGTTGATGACCTTTTTATTTTGTGGAGAGGCTCTGTCCCTGAACTTATGAGTTTTGTTGAGTATATTAACAGCACTACCCCTTTTTTAAGGTTCACTTTGAATTATTCAGATGCTAGTATAAATTTTTTGGATGTGATAGTGGAAAAGGAAAGTTCTAATGTGATATCAACTAGATTATATAGAAAGGATTGTCATGTTAACAGTTTGCTATCCAGGGATAGCATGCATCCAGACTACGTTTTTAGAAATGTAGTCCAGAATCAGTTTTATAGGGTTTCTAGATTAAGTGTTAAGAACAGCGAATTTGAAGAGCAGAAACTTGAGAACATTGATGAGCTTACAGAGAGAGGTTATGATTATGGACAGGTAGTGTATAATGCTAATCAAGTTATTAAATTGAGCGAGAGTAGGGCCAAACCTTATTTTTCAAAAAGAACAGCTTGTGGTGATATCAAGAGGGCTAACAATATTAAGGTGTGTATTCCCTACTCCAGAGATGTTGAGGTACACTGAGATTATTAGTCAACATTGGGGTATTTTGTTAACTGATCCGCAGTTAAGTGAAATTTTAGGCCCCAGACCTCAGTTTACATTTAAGAATAAGAAGAATTTAAGAAGAAGGTTGTGTAATGTCAAGGAAGTTAAGCATCCCTTGACAATTCCTGGCACTAGACCATGTGGAAAATGTTCACAGTGCAAGTATATTAATAAAGAACCCTTCTTTATACATCCTGATACAGGTAGGGTATATGATGTTAGGATGCAGGCTGATTGTGAAACCTTGCATGTGATTTATTTAGCTAGCTGTATTGCCTGCAAATGTTTTTATGTAGGCAAGACAGATCGTACCCTTAAGGACCGAATAGGAGAGCATTATTACCATATAGGTAAAGGGACCAACACAAATGCTTTAGCTAAGCATGTACAAAGTATGGGGATACAGCACAAGTTTATGTTTATGGTTGTTTCTAGGACTTATGAGAGAGTAAGAGTGGGTGACATCAGAGCCAGAACCGAGGAAGTAGAGGCTAGATGGATAGTTATGCTCAGAGCCAACTATGGTCATGGTTTAAATGAACATGTGCCTTTGAAGCCAGTTCTTAGTAAAAGGGCTTTGTGTAGGTAATTTTTTGTCTTTCATTTATTTTTACACATTTATATTTATTGTAGATATATTTTATTATATTATATTTAATATATATAATGCTATATACATGTCTTTTATAGGATGTATTTTTTATTAATTAGTTTATATTTATGTATGTTTTAAAGTTGATTTTAAGGTTCTTTAAAAATTAATTAGGGTGCATCATGTGATTAATTAACTTGGCTATTTAAGGTGTGTTCCCTTGTATCAGCTTTACACCTGAAGAAGCATTTTGTGAAAGCGCTAGTGTGTTGTAATAAAGCAATTCTGCACAGATTTGGTTCCTGGTATCTTTTAAGTTCATCGTGAATTCTGGAGCCTATTCTCAGCAGCTTTGTGTGCATCTAGTTGAATCTTTGTTTTCTTTACTGCAGGTGGTGGTGGTTTTATCTAGTCCCCCCCCCCCCGGGGGCTTTGGGACTTGGAAATTTTTACTAGGTAATTAGTTGTAACAGTTTAATAGCTTTGATCATTTGTTATAGTGCTATAATTTCGAATGGCCTTTTTGTGCACTCCAGTCACCAAGACTACAAACAGATGCTGTCAAATATAAAAAGAGTGGTAGGAATGTAGGAGCTTTAATACAACATTAAATAAAGAAAAACCTAGCATAGTCAAAAATGAAATCCTTTTATTTCTTTCTGTTTTAATCTATTGAGAGGAACTCTTTGATTTACAAATCTATTTGGTTGCTTGTTTTAACATTCTTTTGCTAGTCTGTCACTCAATTTCAGCTCTTCAGTATAGTTGTGACACTGCTGAAAATTCACTTAAGGATTTATCAGTCTGTAACTAACACATTTTAAATGATTTTATCATGTATTAACTTTGGATTAATGAGTTATACATTTCCTATACATTTCAGTTGTGATCAGGGCCATTTAGACAGTTACAAATTGTAAACGCATCCACAGTAATGTGGTATTGCACTATTCAATGTGTATAATGTGCACATTTGGAAAAATAAGAAATATTTGAAATTGGATAAGGGAGGAACATATGTAGTAGTTGCATAACCAAAATTTGAGTATCCAGTTGAAGGACAACAACAGGATTCTCTTATAAAATGCTCACCTTCTCTGTCTTACTCCCTGCTATGAATAAACAGCAATACAGTATTTAAAATATTCTAAATTGACTGTTTCGCTCCACTAGAACAGTACCTTATTCTACTGTGGTGGTTTCACTTACAAAAAACTTTTACCCACCCTGGAAAAGCTTGCTGCAGTCTCCAATTCATTGATGTCATCAAGGCTACTGAATGCAGGTAGTTTTCTGGACAGTTCCGTCCCCAGATTAAAATCACCATGACCGTTCTAAAATTCCACCCATGCTGTAGTGTTACAGATCCCTGGTCCTTCCCCTACCCATACAGAAAATAAAGGGTGGAACAAGGAAACAGTACACGAGTCAATTTTTCTGCTGTGAGCTGTCAATCACAGCAGGTAACAGCTCAAATTACCCTTAGCACTTTGACAGCTAGGGAAGTTAGGTGTGAAGGGGGATGGGGATGAGTCAAAGTAGTACAATTCAGGCTTCACAAGACTGCAGATTGGCCATTCTAAAAATAAGCAGCAGTAAAAAGCAGTTTGAAAGTCTGTTCTGTGTCATTTGCACTGTTTGTGTTTAAACAAGTCCTTGAACAGCATGAAACGTTACTTAGAACTAACTGACTGAAAGACAGCAGTGTATGCATGAAAAATCAGCACAGTAACAGGAACTTTAGGAAGAAAGAGGCCTGTGTGATGTAATTTTTTACAGACAAGCACTGCATTGTGGGATATCTAGAGGAAGACTAAACAATCAGGATTACTTGAAGATGCCAGACCCAATCTGTTGAGACTCAGAAATTATATGTAAAAATATTTAAAAACCTGTAAATAGTCCCAGTGTAGTGTTAATATGTAGGAAACACCAAACCATGATGAAATAAGCATTTTTTTTTGAGTCTGTGGGGTGCGGTTCTCCCTTTTAAATAGGCTGAATGTTGCCTGTGCAAGTACAAATAACCTGCTTGATATGAAATTTTGCAAAAATGTTTTTTAAAAGTAAAGTTTCATTAGTTTTAGTAAATATTGTAATAAAGCACAGATGTAAGAGGATATTAATGCTACAGCAAATACAATTAGAGAGATTGATCGGACTCCTTAAATACAAGTATTTTTATATATGAATAGGTATAGTTCTCATGTCCTTTACACACTTCTAGGGACATTTCTGATAATTTGAATGCATGTCTCTACATTAGGCTGTAATGGTTAAATAAGTTTCATAGATGATAATGTTTTAGATGATGTAAAAACAATTATATTTGCAAGAAAATCAACCATAGTTTATTCTTATAGATGTAGTTGGATAGTTTCAACTTTAAGTAGGGGTCTGTTCTTGGATTTTTATAGGAATGGGGAAACATTTATTTGAAAGAGTAATTACTTTGAAATGATTAAAAAGAATGTATTGTAAGTGAATCGGACCTTTATTTTCTTAAAATTTTACTTGATCCCTTCAAAATAATCATATTTCAGAAAGTGGAAGGCAATATTCAGATTTATTGACCTTAGCGCAGTTAATGAGTAGTGCTGCTTAACAGCTGGTAAAAGCTTACTGTCTGTCTGAGGGGAGGGCATGCTATTTGTTCAGCTAATCCATGACCACTACTGCCCTCCACTCTTGAACTTGATACACCAGGAGCTCATCTTACAAAACTACAGGGTACCAATGAGAACCCTCTGACCAGACCCACTTGCAAACTGGTACTTAGTAAGAATGTCTTCATCAAACTTGCTCCAGCTGGTTGGAACAATTCTGTAGAATATTAGATCTGCAGACAAGCTAATGTGTTTTGTGGTTTTTAAATAATGAAAACAAGAGATGATCCTAGCACTGACAGTATTTTTAGATTCATGGGTAAGACTAGAAAGGCTACCTGTTAACCAATTATAGGTGAAGTTATTGATTATTTAATTCCCATTTACTGGTATGTTTATTCCTTCTTGCCTTTATTACTCTGTCACTAATACCCTTCATTACTTTTTCCTATACGTGCATCCTGTTTATTCTCAGCTCTGTTACTTATCTGAATCCCTTCACAATATATGTTTGTGAAATCCCCTCTTTTCACCCTACGCCCAGTCCATATCTAATGTGACATCTTGTTTTAATTCTTTAAACTAATTGCACTGCTCCTTCACACAGCTATACTCAAATTCTTTACTTTCTCTCTCTAACTGCTTACACATCCTTTCATCTACTATATGATTCGCTGTACCTCCCCCCTGCTCTCTCACAACTTTTGCTATACATTCTTTTGTAATTTATTGCTGTTTACATTTGTCGCTAATCAAATATTTGCTACTGCATATTGTACTAAACCTTTGATTTGTTATGCTGTGTTAATAACTGTTGCATTTTATAAGATTCCCAGATATTTTAGCTTTCATATTTTTACTTGCACTTACTGTAATTTGCTTATTGTAAATGCCTGTACTACCTTTTTATTGCCCTGAGTTATTCCTGGAAAAAGTTTGATGAGTTTAATTAACTGATTAACAAATATAAAAAGAAAATAAATGCATAATTATGACAATGAATTGATTATTTAACTGGACTCTTTTATCCAGAAAGGGTGTGGTACATACGCAGTTTAAAAATGGGGCAGGCATTTAATGAAAATTAGAAAAAATGTAAATATAGCTAAGAATTGCAAAAGCTGAATTAGTATTTGCAGATGTGGACAATTCTTTAAACAAAAACATCTAGATCATAAAACTACAATATCTTTTAGATCTAATTTCAAGGGTGTTAAAGTGCAGTTTAAAAAGTATGTAAATAACATTAATTACCTTTTAGTCTCGAGTCAAGAATAACTCTTCAGGATGTGCAAAATATTTTTTTTATTATAAAATCCACATATGTCAGTGCTGGGAGACTATCTACACAATTTAAAGTCAGTCTCACCAAGCAGCAAAAATGCACACTCTTTATTTAATTTCTTACGAGTAACATGCATGCAGAATACTGACGTGGTCAAATAGGATTTCTGCAGACCCTTGTGCTTCTCACTTAATGCATGTGAACAATTATGTTTTTTTAGTATCAATGTTTTAGAAAAGTACAGGCCACCTCGCTTGTTAAGCAGTCTTGTTTTCTGACCTTGTGCATTTTAGTACCAGTACATTCTAACTCTCCAACATTCCTTGTAACTGTTCATCCCAGTCTGGGAAGGTCAGAGCGTACATATAGTGTGTTCTTCCCTTCAGAAACCAGTCTTTATAACATTCTTAATCCCCTTCAGCATGACTTTCTTTTTACATTCAGTCATCTGTTAATACACTTGCAGCTTGATATTAGAATGCAGTTGTGAAACACTCAGAACGACTAAGTATTTGTGGTTTGCATAACTATGCATCTATACTACATATCATTTTTAACATGAACAAATATTAAATCATCAAACATATTTGTGAAGAAATTGTAAGTTAATATGCATTTTGTGAAGAATAATCATGAGAGATGCATTTTTCTCTAACATGCTTCCTCTTCTGACACTACTAGTGTCATAAAATAGATAATTATATTTGGATTTTCCTTAATTTGATAAATACACTTTATCAGTAGTGATTGAGTTTTCATTCATTAGGTATAAGTGGCATTTCAAGTGTAGGTGCATTCCAAAACTTTGTGATTACAGTCTTTAGAACAGAAAATATTAAGACCATTAAAAGAATAATACCAGGTTTTATACCTTGTAATATACCAGTTTCCAGGTTACCAAATACATTGCCCAACCATCTAAATGTCCAAATGTCTGTCCCTCTGCTCCATGACATTGGCCAACTTTTTTTTTGTTTATTATGGTAGTCAATAATACAAGAACAACAATGATTTTTATGAGGGCACATTACGCCCCTTTTCTAGCAGGCATTATATAGAGTGCCAATTGGTTTTGTAACACTACAGTTCATATTGCAGTCATTTGTCCATTTGTCATTGTGATGTGATATGAAGTATGGTTAGCTACCTCCTGAAGAATATGAGCAAGCATGGTGATTTTAAGCATTGTCCTTTGCACTCCATACCCAGGAGTTAACTGAAAATACTACTGTTCAGTGGATTACTCGCTTATTTTTTAGCCTACCTGCTGGTGGGTGTTCGAAATATTGAATAGCAGGAGTAATATAGTCTACAAAGCATCATTCAGACTAATTTGTGGGTAACCAGGGGTAGGCATGATCACCACAAATGTAGTAACGAGCCTCTGTCATGCTCAATCCACGCCCCCAGTCATAGCATCTTAACTGTAAAGAGTTCAACACACTTTCATGTCTAGTGTCATTGTATTTGCTGATTTTCACTCGCACAGTCCTATTTTTGGCATAACATGTGTATTCACGATTTGTGGTGGCAAGCTGAAGTGAAACAACTTTAAAAAAATTGGTCAGATTACATCGGATTAGATCAGTGTTACCAAGTTCTTTTTTAAATGTTACCTGTGATTCAGGAATTGGAATCATGGGAATTCTTGCCTTGGAATGTTAAGGAATATGTCAACATACACAGCAATTTGTCACAGCGTACTGTCAAAGAAACCACAGGAAACTGATTTTCTTTTGACAAGGTTATTAAAGGAAACAGCAGCAAAAACTGAGCAAAAGTACCTGTTGTCATCGGATTTATCATGAGGTGCTATTTTAGTTGAATTTTCTCCTTATATGTTTTACTGGGCAGATGATTCATCCTTCACACTTTGATCTTTTTTCGCCAGCAATGATGATTTGTCTGGAACACACGGCAGGTCTTCTTTCAGTGGGATGAGTGAATTCAGATTGATTGTCTTGCACAGTGGACGGTAGTCAGGGTGGTGAGGATTACAAGGTAAAGGGCCTTTTTACCTCTGGCTCAAACCGTTCGTTCTTTGGAAGGTTTTTACATAAACCCAGCTGCAGACGGTGACGGGGCTAGTCAGGTGGTAGAGGAAGAGATACTGCTGCAAGAATCAATTTTTTATTTTTTTATTATCCATTAGAATTGATCTTTTCATTTGACACAGGGAGAGCAAATGGAAGGGCTATGGGTCTTCCCATTAATTTTTCATAGGGTCTCAATTTCCTTGTGGAATTCAGTGTCTTTGATCATTTAAATTTTGTTTAGTACAAATCTAGGAAGAAAAAAAAACTTTTTTTAATAAGGTCCTATTAATCCTCTCTACTAGTTCAGATGATTACAGATGGTTGGGACAGTGAAGACTAAAATTAAAAGAAAAAGCTGATAGCACAAGGTAGACCAAATTACAGAATCTGCTTTGTGATATGGGTGAGCTTTTACAAAACATACAGATTACTAATGGAACATTATTCTAAATTATGTACTTTAGTCATCTGGACAAAGTCCAGCTCTACAACAACAAAAGGTCCCCAAGGTGGTGGTAGCTAACTTTGTATTTTAAACAGTTGCACAGCTATTAACATACTTGTACTGAAGTATCAAAGAGGAGACATGAGTGGCATACCAACTTTGGGTAATTTGATTAAATAAAGCTGCCTTACCTGCATGGGCTAGTAAAAGATATGCCCTTACCAGGTAAGGTGGCAAGGAGGCAAGCATTACCAGTCGGCCGTTTGGATGTTGCCATACTCCATTAGAGGATTTAATATATCCATCTTTGAGCCACTTCTGAACTTCTCCCTGTGATGCCTCAGCTTAAAAACTGACACTATTAAAATCAGACATGTAATTATTATTAGAGTTTTACAATAGTATTACATAAGAGTAATTACTTTTATAACCTACTTGGTGGCATAATATGTCAAATTATCTATGCCCTTTTAGTAGGCACTCAATGAAAATTTTTTAACAGCAAAAAAACACTTTTTTTTTTTTTTTTTTTTTCATTTTGAGCAGGTACGTCTTCAGTTTGATCTGGCGTTGTGGATAGGAATGTCCTTTTAAGTACTTTCTAGAAGAAAGTAGATACTTAGTCTCTCTCTCTCTCTCCCACACACACACACACACACACACACACACAAAATCATGCTCTTTACCATTCTCAGCAATAGAGAACACAGATGCAGGACTTAGAACAGAACAGCGTATTAGAGAAACAGATGGATCAGGAAAAGAAAAAGTGCACATTTATATTTAGTTAGACGTGCAGTCAAGAAGGGCTGAATTTCATTTTAAGTAATAAAGATGATTCGGAGTGAGGGATAGCTACTGTAAGATCCTTCTCTGAGATATTAAATGACCAAGATAACCCATGGTAACCATAGCTGTAATTTTTTTTCTGTTTACACTTTGTGTCCTTTTTTTGCAAGGATAGTTAAAAGATGCAGGGTATTCTGCTAACACTGCTGAAAAGAATCAGATGCTATTGGTACATTATTTACATATTACACTAACAGAACCACCTGGAAATGTCACATCCTTTAAATATATATATATTTTTTAGAATTTGAGGAAAGAAAAAAAAGATAGTGTATCTTTATGGCAACCATGTCCATGCATACTACTGTCCCTTATAAGTCAAAATAAACAAAGTGACTATCAGAATGGATAGGTAGAGAAAAGAATGCTGAACAGAGAGGTGTTACAGAAAAATATTTCACTCTAGATGGATATCAACTAAGTATTGTTGCTGCTTTTGGAACCACAGAAAAAGATGGTAGTACTGCATCGTTTACAGACCTTAGATCTGGCTTAAACCTATATGTATTTTATTATATTTTTTATTTTTACAGGGAGAATAGGAGTATTACAAAGACTTTTAGCTGGCACTATTTATTTTTTGTTGTATCAAAGACTGCATTACAGGTTTGATTTTTTTGTTGTGCTTCTGATTTCAGTGGATACCATGGAATTTTATGATGGGTTTTGATAGATTTCATTTTATTTTTGCAAAATGCAGATTTTAATATACCTACTTTATTATCATATTTAACCCACAAGTTAGCAGGTACCTGCTGCAGCAATTTTTAGTTGTCTGTATGCCTTCAAAAGGCTCCGCCCAGCTTTTGCTAAGAATTTTAACACTTTCCCCACTGATTTTGCTGGAATATCTAGATACACCCCCTCTGGTGTACAGGAAACGGTACCACCCAGCTCACACAGAAGATTCACTGGTGCAGTTGTACTCAAAGAAAAGAATGCATTTCTTGTCAATCAGACCTAAAGAAATGGGTATAGGTTTTAAAACAGGATATGTAACTGTAGCATTTGTTACACCAACTGGCTTTACTTTGTTCCTATACTGGTATTTAACTGTCTGAAGTAACTTTTAATAGACACTTAGTGTTTTCAGTCCCACCAAGAGTAGAATTGGCTTTGCATTTATTTTTACGTTAACACAGGGTCTTTTTTGATTCAGTGGGAGGGATGGATCAAGATTGATTTTTGTTTATTACCCTGCCCTAGTCAGTATGGGGATTTGCAGCACTTAAGGACTTTAAATCTTTTTCCTGTCAGTCTATAAGCACTTGCTTCATTTGATTTTTGTACAGGGTTTGCAAACCTTGCACAAAGGCAACTGCAATAGCTGGTTTAGATTGTTCATTTGGGTCTGATATTTTTGATTGTTTAGCAAACACTGCTTTAAGATGACTCAAATAGTCTGCAGGGGCGTTTTTTGTCTACCTACCTGACACACTTTTGTAATCTAACAGTACTATCCTTTTATTTATCAGTGCATTTTCTGTGGGAGTGAAATTTGTTATTTTAGCCTTTTTAAGTAACTGTGTTCTTATTTTATTTTGAAGCAACATCCCGAAGCATCTGGTTTAAATCTGTCAAAGTAGGCTTGCAATGTTTTTTTAAATTTCATCTTAAACCTTTATGGATATTTTTTTTCAGTTAGAAAACATTTAGACATAGTATGCAAATCAGCATTAGCCCCCCTCCTTTTTTTTTTTTTTTTTTTTTTTAAGGTGCCAAAAAAAAAAATCTTCTGCAGAGGCAATAGCGTCTTGTCCTTTCCTATCATGTGAGTGCTTGTGATGAGCCACAGGAATGTCAAAGACCAGTGCTCCTGTTGGAAAGGTAGAAGCTTGTTCTGAATGATAGGAAGAAGAAAGGAAAAACCTTTTTAACTGCAGATGCCTGTTCTAAAGATGAGTTGAACAGGAGAACTAAGTTCAGATGTAACCATACCACACTGAACATATATGTTTAAACATGCAGAGGTCTGAGAAACAGCATAATGCTGTAAAGGGGTTACCAGTACCAGTAAATATGGAGGTGGGGTGCAGTAAGCTACTGGAGGATTATTATCCTCTTGAGACGTCTCTGCTTTTTGGCCATCCTTAGTCCCCCCCCCCCCCAAACCTGCCAAAACAGGATAAAATAATAATAATCAAATCTCCTAACAATGTGGACATCCTACAAAAGGGCCTCACTGAGACAGATGCCTGGTGTCAAAGCCATGGCCTTAAGCTCAATGCCAAAAAGTGTATTGTCATCCCTTTTGGTAAAAACTCTGTGCCCATGAACTACCACATTGGCGGTAGTCTACTTAACACCGAAAGTGTGATGAGACCTTGGGACACAGGTGGACCAATAGTCTCTCCTTTGATAATCACATCACCACAGTAGTCAGGAAATCCTTCTACGTGGCACACCTCACCACAAAAGGTTTCGCATCCAGGAAAAAAGAGGTCATTGTTCCCCTCTACTCATCACTCATTAGACCCATTATAGAGTACAGTGCTCCTTTTGGTATGTACCTCACAAGACCTCTACAACAACTGGAAAAGCCACAGAAATACCTCGCAAAGAGGATTACCAGCCTCAAACAGATGCCCTGCGGAGACGGTCTCAAAAAACTCCAGCTTTACTCTGTCGCATATCACCTACTCAGAGGCGATCTCTGCCTAACATACAAAGCTATGTCAAACCCAGAGCTGTCGGACATGCTCCAGGTAAAGAAATCCCAATCCCTACGTAATAACTGATTTTAAATTGTGTAGATAGTCTCCCAGCACTGATGTATGTGGATTTTATAATAAAAAGAAAATGTTTTGCACATCCAGAAGAGTTATACTTGACTCAAAACTAAAAGGTAATTAATGTTATTTATGTACTTTTTAAACTGCACTAACATTTGGTGCCATGCTTAGATTCTGAACTTTGATCTTGCTGCAGAACACTGTGGAATAAATTATAAAAGGCACAACACAAAACGTTCTTCTGTGAATTCCACACTGTTTTGTATGGAATGGTCAGAGGTCTGACCCGTAACTATTCAGGGTATGTAAATATGGTAAAATGGCTTCGGGAAAAATGTTTTTTTCTTTCTTTCCTCTTTTAAAAAAAAAACTGCAGTTCAAAGTAATAGTGGCAATGTGTACTGCTTTGTTAAATGACTGACTGCTTTTAAATATATCATATGTCCTGTTTTGTTCAATGAATGACCTTGCTTTTAAGTACTGTTTTGTTGAATGCCTGACTTCGCTTTTTAAGTATACGAGCTTCCTGTTGGTTGAATGACCAAGTTACTTGTTCGGTATGTGGTATCTGCCGCCTAGTAGAATGACAGAAATGTGCTTGTTTTTTGTATGTAAAAGTAATAGTGGGTAGTTCCCACATGTCTTAACAAAAAGTTTATTAATTTGTAAAAAATAAACACAAGGAGGTGCCTTGTGTTGAGGGTGGTACCCTCAAAATTATAGTGGGCAGATCCCACAGCAACTAAGGACAAATTGTTATATATGTGTATCTATATATTAAAAAAAAAAAAAAAGACAATTTAACACAAGGAGGCACCTTGTGTCGAGGGCAGTACCCTCAGAAATAAAAAAGGTATGACTGACTGACTTTGCTTTCTGCTGCTTTCATGTATGACTGATGTCTGTGTTGTTGTGTGATGTTATGACTGCAGAGAGAGAGAGAGAAAAGTTAAAAGTAGAGTTAATTCAAATTTATGTGCCTACAGCATGTTGAAACATGTGTCTGTTGTCAAATCAAGTCCAGGTGTGACTGTAAAAGTACCCTCATACGGTCCGAAAGAGTGGTCATTTCTGGACACAATTATCCCAACTGCAATGCTGGAGCTATAACTTTTCAGTGCGTGATGCAATGTCAGTAAGCGGGTGAAAAAGGCTGATCAAAACCTCTCCTCTATCCTACCCTTCCCTCCCCTCCCTGAATGGTCTGTGGATTGGTATAGTTATTTTTCTTTCCTCTAAACTGCCAGAATACAAAATCTGTAAGGCAAGTTTAAAAAAAAAAAAAAAAAAAGACAAACCAAAGATAAGCAAGACTGAATCCCTGAAAAGGGAACACCTGCATATTTTATGTATCATAGTTAAAATAAAGAAAGTTTTAAGTATTTGCATAACTGATTTCAGCTTACTAAGAATTGTTCTGGTGGAGTATTTCCAGTAAATGAAACGTATGATAGAAATAAATTCATAAACTTGAAAGGTATTAAGTAAGCGGGTAACAAATGTCAGTATTTTATTCTTGGTATACCGAAACTCTTGAAAAGTAAAAAGTCAGCATTAAGGGGGTTACCGAATGATAATAAACAACTGTTGCAACAGGTAAAAGATGTCAAGAAAGCAGTACATTACCAGTGTAAAGTAATCCCTTTTATAGGTTCATAGGTAGGTACTAGGCTATTGGCCCTAGGGCCTATATAAGCTTAGCCAAACAGTACCCTGGCTTTTGCCAACCAAGAAAATTATTTTCCTGTGCCCCTGTCAAGCAAAGCCACAGAGGTGATCCCCAGGGTGAATTTCCTGTCTCCCATCCAATCATCAAGATTTGTCTTGAAGAGTGCTAATGAGGAGCTTTGTTTGATATAGATAGGTAGTTCGTTCCAGAGTATGGGAAGTCTGTGAGACAGGAATCTATTCCTCCAGCATGTTCTGTTTATTGTGGTGACCAGGTTTAGGTC
The DNA here is from genome assembly GCF_019279795.1 of Protopterus annectens. NCBI lineage: Eukaryota > Metazoa > Chordata > Ceratodontiformes > Protopteridae > Protopterus > Protopterus annectens. Next base: position 589,198,063 of record NC_056731.1, on the reverse strand, counting down.
CCTAGAGCGTAGGGAGTGTAATAATCAAACATGTTTGTGAAGAAATTGTAAGTTGATATGCATTTTGTGAAGAATAATCATGAGAGATGCATTTTTCTCTAACAAGGGTTATTCTCTAATAATTTACAAATAATAATAATGACAACCTGGCTAATTTTTAATCTACATCTAAACAAAATGATACACATGTTATTTTCAATTCTAATTAAAAGTAAAGCAGGTCCTGAAGGTGATTATTTTAAATGACACAGATCATTTATAAATTGGGTTAATCAAGAGCAGACTAAATAAAATACTTTGGTAATACTTGTATTGAAACAAAGTACTAAGAAACAGCAGCTAAACACACCAAAACTTTATGTAGCAACAAGTTATATCTTTTTAAATAACTAGGCTGGCTACATCATGTGATTAATTGATTCCTCTATTTAAAGTTTTGTAAATTAATTGCTTAATGTGTACTGATGAAGGGTGTATTCCCGAAAGCTTTGCTACATAAAGTTTTGGTGTGTTTAGTTGCTGTTTCTTAGTACTTTGTTTTAATCAAGAGCAGAACAGTTAGAATTCTAAAACAGTGATCAGAATACACTATTAACAGGCTAAATATAGTAATAACCTGATATTTAAAGTACAACAAAGTCCCATAATTAAATTGGTGATGTTTACCAGAAATGTATAAATTGTTACCTTAAAATATTGATATTGGATATCTAATGGTTTAATTTTAAAAACAAAGCAGTTTTGGTCTTGGAAATTTATCATAGTGCAAATATTGAGACTGTGTACTCATTTAGTAATGACTTCCTCCTTTAACTTGTAAGGTCACAAAAGTTGTATAGTAAATATACATGATCAGTACAAGTCCTAACAGACTATACAAAACGTTTTAGAAAAATATTTGACAGTTTTAGATAAGCAAAAGCAATTGTTTCCTTATACATTTAATAACCTTTATTGATATAGGTAAACATGCAGTTGGTCAAAAGACAAAACATATTAACATATTCACATTTATATAATCATCAATCCAAAATTACACAAATTGACCAATTCCTGCCTTCTGTTAAACCTCACTCCTTTTCCAAATCCCAGTTTCCATTTTTAATAGGTCATTTGCTCTTTTTCTTTCGAAAGATCCCACTTCAATTCTTTTATCTCTGTTACACTAGAAATTCAAATACAGTTGGTTTAGACTTTGGTTTCAATTTTATGTTTTTTAGTAATTGCTTTGTTTGTCAGCTAACAGAATTTACTTAAGAAATAAAAAAGAAACTGCTGCGGGTAAAACCAAGGTGCAAAAAAATAAGTAAAAATATAAACACAATGCACCAAGGTAACACACAATAATGTTTAATGAAAACAAAAAGTAAAAGACAGAGGTGAGCGCTTTTGCAACAATATTTGCTTCATCGACTATTGTTGCAAAAGCGCTCACCTCTGTCTTTTACTTTTTGTTTTCATTAAACGTTATTGTGTGTTACCTTGGCGCATTGTGTTTATAGAATTTTACTTAACACCACCTTACTATATCTAGGCAATTCACATCCTATTTCCCAATTCAAAAAGTATTTCCTTAGTTATGCCTTTTTGCTCACTCAATATTTCTGACAGAGAACTCTGTAGGGAGTTTTTAAAGTCTGCCAAATCATTACACTCCCAAGAAATGTGATTCCTTATATTTATTTATTTATTGATACAGTATTTATGTGCAGCTACAGTAAAAACAATTTCTTGTATTTGTCTATTTAAAGGTTTATAGAAATGCAACTTTTGCAAATTTTAGCAGTTAAAGGTGTGGCAAATGATGCATTATTTTTGGGTTGGGATTCCCCCTTATGTAATACCAAATGTTTAGAGTGGATCCCAGTACCTCATACATCCAGCTTAAGTCCACATGTAGGTCTAATGGTAATTCGGGCCACTCCACTGCCACTCCATAATCTAACACAGAAAAAATGGACACAAATCTGACTCTCTCACAATTCACAAAACACAACCCTACTTCTAGTGTATACAAGGAGTATGCTCAATTTCCTTTGGTGTAGACTTCATCATATGTAGATTAGAAATTTATACTAACCACTTATTAAGCTGAGTATTTTGGCCTAGCACCCCAGGTCCCTTTCTCACCACTCCAAATGTCATTGCCTTTGGGTGCCATTTATCTACTGCTTTTCAAACAAATTACACATACACTCATGCCCACACAGCTCTCAGCAACAACAAATTGCTTAATGGAGGCTATGGGAAACTGAGACAGTACCACCACCACCACCAAAACATGGCTAGGGGTCAAATATCTACTGCTATACTATCTGCCAGTAGGCAAGAGGCAGATCCAGCAGCTTCCAACCTAATGCTCACCTGATAAATAATCTAGATATACCTTCCACAAGATCTTAACATGAACTACCTGTAACAAGATCATAAAATGAAGAAAAAAATAAATACAATAGACTATTTGCAGGTACATCTCGGGTAAAGAAATTTCACAAAAAAAAACTGAATAAATAGAGTAATCAACAGAAGGTAGACTCCACAGAAATGTTGTTTTTGAGTTGTGCTCTGAATGAGGGGAAAGGGGAGACTATTATTCTTAAAAGGCTTTGATGAAATTAATTTAATTATGCAGGAGATGCTGCATTTGCCCAAGGATTAAACAATTTGTTTGAATAGTATTTGTAAGGGCTCTTAAATTAGATAAATGGCACTCCAAAAAAAAAAAATTACTAGAGCTTAACTGAAGTTAACATACTATGTCGACAGAATAAAAGACTAACTTGCATAGATGTAGATAGGTCTTCCAGCAGCAGGACTGACACGTTTATTTACAGCTCAATGTACACCAAGTTCACTGATGACTGAAAGTTGGGAGCAATCACTGAATCCCCGTAATTAATCATACTAGAAAGAGACCTAAAAATGACAAATAACTGGTGTCAAAACTATGGCTTGAGCTGAGACTAAATGCTAGAAAATGCCTAATCTTACTCTTTGGTAAGTCAGATAGCCCTGCAAATTATAATATTGATAGCACACCCCTGAAAGTAAACCAAGTGGTGAGTGACCTAGGAACATAGATAGTAACCTAAACTTTCAGCACCAAGTAGCTACAGTAGTGAGGAGATGACTTTTATAGGGAAAGGCATGACATGAAGATCAAAGGAAGTCCTAGTGTACTCGGCCTTCATCAGGCTCATAATCCAGCACAATGCTTCCTCCTGTGTGTACCTAACCAGGCACTTGGGGCAGACCCAGAGGTTTCTCACTTAAAAAAGTGCAAGACACATGTCTTACACAGACTACTAAAGACCCTATCCCTTTACTCCATCTAGCTTTTATTGAGATGGGACTTGTGTCTGACCTACAAGGCATTCTCTGATATAGCCCTGATGAAAATGTTGCATATTTGTAAGAAATGTTTATTCAAGGGTTGATCATCCTATGGATAAGGGTTATTTGTTCCATGGACCTGAACCTTATTTGTGATTCTAACAAAACTTGCTGGAGAGAGATTCCTATCCTAAAGGCTACCTTGTCTGTGGAATAAACTTCCAATGTTCTAAAGCAAAGTGCCTCCCTCACTCTCTCCAAAAAGAATGGATTGGGAACTGTAAATTCACTTAATGTACTGCCCACATCCCTTACGGACATAGGTGGTCTGTAAAATGACTCTGGGCTCTAACACCCAAAGACCCACTGACCTGATGCTACTCCATTCCATATCTGGGAAAATGAGATATAATATTTTCATATATTGGCTAAGCTTGTAAACGCTTTTGTTGCCATTAGGATAGTAGTCACCTATGAACCTATTAGTCCATTTCCCACAGGAGCCAGGGTAATAAATTCAGTTTGCTTGCGTAGAGTTAAAACTGTAGAAAAGCTGAACAATGTCTCATATTTCTGTTAAGGCCTAGCCTAGCTTACAACCTTAAGCACAGGAGTTTCCTGCCTGGCAAGTGCTTCTTTGACATCTCCTGCAATAGTAGGCAAGCAGTTAATTTGATTAATATCTCTTACACTTAACACGTTTTGTCACAGAACATAAGAGATATCTGCATTACAAAAGTTCCTGTTTAAAAGCATCTTGCAGTACAGTTTTCATAAAGCTTAGATGAGCACACGTGGTAATTTCAATTAAGAAAGGAGGGCATCTTTCAAATTCAGTTTTTCTCGTCATGGCACCAAAAATGAGTTTTATGCTGTCAATGTCCTTTATCTGAAATGGCCAATGATCCCTGAAATAATGGTATTGGGCAAAAAGCTGAATGTAGGTTTACATTTGTGCTGCTGATAGTGAACTATGTACTGATTGGATATTTGAATAATACACCATCAAATCTGAGTTTAGTTTTTACTAAAACTCTTGCTTTCATAAAATCTGTGGTAATAATTGGATTGTCATGAAATATTACAGTTCAAATGTGGGACCTATTACTGTAAATTGATAACACTATGAAATGTAAGCGTTGGTTTGCCATGATGTTTACCTTTGATACCAACATTTCATCTTTATCTTTGTTGACATGACTGTAACATGTAAATGTTTAGGAAATGCACAAAAAAATTCTTTGCTACTGCCCAAGAATCACATTACTCAGAATAATAAATTTAATCCTGGTGATTTTGATGATCCCCAGTTTGCATTAGATCTCGAGGCAGGAAAAAAAATTACTAAAATATTCTGGGTAGCTGGTTCTGAGATGTAATTTAATCCTGGTGATTTTGATGATTCCCAGTTTGTATTCGATCGCGAGGTAGGAAAAAAAAATCCTAAAATATTCAGTGGGTAGCTGGCTGCAATTTGGAAGAAAATATGTAATGTATTTTTAAATAAAATTAATAAAAATCTAGTTCAGTCATTTACAGGTTTCCATTACAGAAAATGTTCAGTATTCTTTTCACTCCCCAAATAGCAAAGATACAAGTCATTTAAGCACTGCAAATATTAAATGGCCCTATTTTTCCTGCATGAAATACAGGGGTATGCCCATGCAAGTGAGTATTCCATGAAAGAGAAATATGGGTGTGGGACTTCACTATTTTGTTAGGAAATACATGCATAATGAAGTTGATTGCATCTCAGTAAAATTAACTTTGCTTCCAATCTTCTATGTTACAAGAAAAAAAAATAGCCAAGCTAGCGGTTTCACTGTGTGGTACCATAAACATCCTGTAAGAGAGGCCCATGGAATATATGCAAATGACCTCTTCTGGAAATAATGTTTCAGCAACTTGGCTTCTGAATGTCCATGACTATGTATGTCCATGACTATATATATATATATATATATATATATATATATATATATATATATATATATATATATATATATATATATATATATATATATATATATATATATCCTCAGTGACATAACAGCAAAATTCACGAAATCCACAGTCAGGAATCAACGATAAAAGCCACAAAATTTATTGTACATAAGCACTTTCGCGGAGGACCCGCTTCATCAGATGTAAACTCTTAATGCAGTAGGCATTTCCAATATATATATATATATATATATATATATATATATATATATATATATATATATATACACATCACATCCGAAACATAGCAACGTCACTTCCTAAATTTAAATTTAAAAACCTGTTAAAACATTTAACCATTTAAATAAACACAGAATTAAAAACATATAAAATATATACAATTGATCTATTTTAATGGTCTAGCCTTCAAGATGGGTTTTAGTGGCACGTTCTCATTAAGGCCGATGCCCCTGTGTGCCGCTAAAAGAAGGATCCACTTAGTTTCAGATTCTTCTGTGGAATTAATGATGTCACCACCACGAATACTACTATACTCCACATGTAGAACTTGAAACAAAAATGTATGGTGCTGACCACATCCTAACATATGTTTGGCAATGGCACTGAATGACTCACCTCTCGAGAAACCATAGATATGGTCCCTAATCCTTTCCCTAAGGGACCTGTTAGTTTTTCCAACATAAAAACTGAAACAAGTCTGGCAGTGGGCAACATAAACAATATTCCTAGTATTGCAATTAGATCTATTCCGAAGTTCCCACAATCTGCCATCATTAGGGTTTCTGAAAAATCTAGATGTATCTATGTAAATACATTGTGGACAGGAGCCACATTTTACGGTTCCTGCTTGCCAAACAGGAGTTGTTGGTTGCTTATACATGCCTAAATCTGGGAAACAAAGTTGCTGTTTCAAACTCTTGAGATTGCTGTAAACATATTTAGGACAATTCCCAACCACTTGTTTTATATCAGGATCTATCATAAGGACATCCCAGTTCATAGAGATAGCCTGCTATATGGACTGGATGTTCCTAGCATATAGTAACACCAAAGGAAGCTGTACATTAGAGCCAAAATGTGTAGAACCAACTACACTTTCTTTACTATGTGAGTAATAAGGTTTTCCCCTGGTTCGCCTCATCCGTAAAACCTGATTACATATGTTGTCCACCTCATTTATAGGATATCATATATGTACAAAATTGACCTTAAGTTCTTTTAGGCACTGAAAAAAGCATCCATCATCCGAACATAAGCGGGAAAGTCTCAGGGCCTGGCCTTTGACTATGTTTGGAAATATTCTTGGATCATGCATACTATCAGGTGACAGATAACTGGCCTTATAACAAGGTTTCCTATAAACCTTGGTACAAAACATACCTTCTACCTTATAGATAGTAGTATCAAGATAGTTAATTGATGTATGAGAATGTTCCATAGTGAATTTCAAAAAACTGGCAGAACTATTTAGTTCTTTGATCAGTGTTACCACTGAACTAACGTCACTACCCCATAGCAGAAAGAGGTAGTCAACGAAACGTCTATAAAAGATGATGTTGGAATTAGTCAACATTACCTCTTTCTCCCATGCCACCATGACGAGATTTGCATATGAATTTGCGCAACTGGTGCCCATAGCGACACCAGTTGCCTGTTTGTAGAGTTTATCCATAAAGATGAATAGATTGTTCTCAAGTACTGACTCTAGAAGGAGACTCAAAAAATCTGATTCAGAATCAGACAAAAACTCACATAGCAGGGTTCTAACCATCTGAATGCCATCATAGTTAGGTATGCATGTAAACAGTGACACGACATCTAGTGTAACTAATCGCAAATCAACTATACTGCCAGCACCATTCATAAACGCATATAAATCACTTAAAAAATGCCCTGTGTCTTTTAAAAAAGACTGGCTTCCAGGTGTTGTCTCTGGCACTGAAGCATCCATCCACTTGGGTTTTGGTGTTTGCATTTAAAGTACGCTGATGGATAACATGCCGAGTAATGTGACGAATGAACCGAATGGTGTGAAACAGACTGTGGACCATGGTTTTGTCAGGTCCCTTCGTAATGTATTAATTGACAATGAGAATCTCTTGTTATTTGTGGATGATTCTTCTTTTTGTGATGATGTTGATGTCGACAAAGATATTTTGGTCAGACAGCTCAGAAGGGAAATGGAGAATGACCTCTATAAATTCAAAAGGCTTCAGTGCCAGAGACAACATCTGGAAGCCAGTCTACACTACAATGTCGTCCCAAGGGGACTACGAATTTTGAATATGCCCACATATGGAAGCGGGTATCCAGACCTGTTGGCCAGGTGGCAGGTAATTAATTTACAAGCCAGTAGGGCACATATGCAACTCATTATAGACTTTTTTAAACCCAAAGAGGATGAACTGCGTTTAAAGATTAGTCAACACCAACATCGCTTAAGTGAAATTAATGGTAGTGACTTGACTGAAGTGTTTGTGCAAGAGTTAACTGAGAGGGTCACTCGTTTTACTGACACATTGTTGATCCAAAAAAGGAAAAAGCTAAATAGAGATAAGCTAGACTTTCAAAAGAATAATGTGTTTATGTGGCCGAGGAGCAATACTCAAAATGATACTCGTGTTCAACCTAGTCAGTTACCCAATGTAGCCACAAGGGGCAATTTTCAATCTAATACAGCATCTAAGTCTTTGAACGCTGCCTTGACTGATGGTTTACCTGTTGAAGATTTCCCTGCACTTGTCGAACCTAATTTAGTTGATAAAGGCAAGGGAGATAATCCTGTTAATACTCTTGGTGTAACAGAGGTTGCTACCACTCCTAAATCTGTTACCTCGGTTTATTTTACCCCTGCTCAAGCATTGAGTGCTTCCTCAACGAATAACGCTGAAGGAGGTGCTAGAACAAATGTAGTTGTACGAAGGAAGATACAGCTTGACAAATTACATAGTAATGATCAACAGGTTTTTCCAAGTGTTCCGTTTCCCATCAAGAATGGGAGAAAGAGGTTGATGGATTTCGAACCAGTAAGAGAATACAAGAAAAGGGACACTTATACAGAGAACTACCCACAATACAAACAGAAATGGGGCCAGAACCGTTAGTCATTAACATTTCTAACTATGTACTCTCTATGGAAGAGCTATCTGTATTAGATAGAGGTTTAACATTTATACCTAGCACAAATGCTGATACTAGTGACGTTCTCATAGCGATTAGGCTATTTGCCAGGAATGTCAATTTAAAGTTGTTATATAAGGGATGTTCCATTGGCGATGAGCGGACCTTTAAGAAGAGCTGTGTTAATCCACCATTAGCTCCTGCTTTAGAGCTGTTTGTTAAAGGTGTTGAAAATGAAGTTTATTATGGTTTAGGTTTTGCTCCATCCAGTGGGGAGAGCAACCTATCTGTCGCTGAGTCGCAAGCTTTTTTAAAACTCAAGAGCAATGATACTATCATTATACGTCCTGCCGATAAAGGTGGCAGGATCGTTTTGATGGATAGAGTGTTTTACATAAATTCCATGTTAAATATGTTAAGTTCTGATGCATATCAAGCAGTTAGCTTTGCTGAGGTTGAGAGGTGTATGTCTAGTCTTCTTAATATGTTAGATGAATGCAAACGATGTGGTCTTTTGACACAAGATTTATATGAGTATTTATTGGTTAAATCACCTGTGATTCCGAGGATTAATGGGCTACCCAAGGTGCATAAAAATTTACTTCAACCACCTTTTAGGCCTATAGTGGCAGGTGCTGGGTGGCTCACTGAGCCAATTTCTGTCTATTTGTATCAAAAATTGAAGTTAATATTGTCACACTTTCCCTATGTCTTAAAAGACACAGGGCATTTTTTAAGTGATTTATATGCGTTTATGAATGGTGCTGGCAGTATAGTTGATTTGGGATTAGTTACACTAGATGTCGTGTCACTGTTTACATGCATACCTAACTATGATGGCATTCAGATGGTTAGAACCCTGCTATGTGAGTTTTTGTCTGATTCTGAAGCAGATTTTTTGAGTCTCCTTCTGGAGTCAGTACTTGAGAACAATCTATTCATCTTTATGGATAAACTCTACAAACAGGCAACTGGTGTCGCTATGGGCACCAGTTGCGTGAATTCATATGCAAATGTCGTCATGGTGGCATGGGAGAAAGAGGTAATGTTGACTAATTCCAACATTGTCTTTTATAGACGTTTCATTGACGACCTCTTTCTCCTATGGGGTAGTGACGTTAGTTCATTGGTAACACTGATCAAAGAACTAAATAGTTCTGCCAGTTTTTTGAAATTCACTATGGAACATTCTCATACATCAATTAACTATCTTGATACTACTATCTATAAGGTAGAAGGTATGTTTTGTACCAAGGTTTATAGGAAACCTTGTTATAAGGCCAGTTATCTGTCACCTGATAGTATGCATGATCCAAGAATATTTCCAAACATAGTCAAAGGCAAGGCCCTGAGACTTTCCCGCTTATTTTCGGAAGATGGATGCTTTTTTTCAGTGCCTAAAAGAACTTAAGGTCAATTTTGTACATAGAGGATATCCTATAAATGAGGTGGACAACATATGTAATCAGGTTTCACGGATGAGGCGAACCAGGGGAAAACCTTATTACTCACATAGTAAAGAAAGTGTAGTTGGTTCTACACATTTTGGCTCTAATGTACAGCTTCCTTTGGTGTTACCATATGCTAGGAACATCCAGTCCATACAGCAGGCTATTTCTATGAACTGGGATGTCCTTATGATAGATCCTGATATAAAACAAGTGGTTGGGAATTGTCCTAAATATGTTTACAGCAATCTCAAGAGTTTGAAACAGCAACTTTGTTTCCCAGATTTAGGCATGTATAAGCAACCAACAACTCCTGTTTGGCAAGCAGGAACCGTAAAATGTGGCTCCTGTCCACAATGTATTTACATAGATACATCTAGATTTTTCAGAAACCCTAATGATGGCAGATTGTGGGAACTTCGGAATAGATCTAATTGCAATACTAGGAATATTGTTTATGTTGCCCACTGCCAGACTTGTTTCAGTTTTTACGTTGGAAAAACTAACAGGTCCCTTGGAGAAAGGATTAGGGACCATATCTATGGTTTCTCGAGAAGTGAGTCATTCAGTGCCATTGCCAAACATATGTTAGGATGTGGTCAGCACCATACATTTTTGTTTCAAGTTCTACATGTGGAGTATAGTTGTATTCGTGGTGGTGACATCATTAATTCCACAGAAGAATCTGAAACTAAGTGGATCCTTCTTTTAGCGGCACACAGGGGCATCGGCCTTAATGAGAACGTGCCACTAAAACCCATCTTGAAGGCTAGACCATTAAAATAGATCAATTGTATATATTTTACATGTTTTTAATTCTGTGGTTATTTAAATGCTTAAATGTTTTAACAGGTTTTTAAATTTAAACTCAAATTTAGGAAGTGACGTTGTTATGTCTAGGATGTGATGTGTATATATATTGGGAACTCCTATTGTATTAAGAGTTTACATCTGATGAAGTGCATCCTCCGCGAAAGCGCTTAATGTACAATAAATTTTGTGGCTTTTATTGTTGATTCCTGACTCTGGATTTCTTGAATTTTGCTGATATTTCACTGTGAGACGATATCAGTTATTTCCGTCAGCTTGTGGGTTATTTATTGTCTATATATATATATATATATATCTATATATATATATATATATATATATATATATATATATATAATATGGGTCTACGTTGCTTTATCAAAAATATGGTTCATTGAACTGTATTTTCGATAACTCACTTCCGCGAAAGTGTATTCTGTCAAAAATGCACTTTCGCGGAACAAAAAAATTAAAAAGTAAATAAAAAAAAATGCACTACACAGTTTTATGCAAGCCCCTCTGCACTCCCCACATCCCTACTTTAATATTCAAACTCCGAGATCGCACTACAGTGGGGAAAAGGGAATATTCCCTTAGCCACACTGTACCATGATCTCAACACAAGTTACCTTAGTTGTACATAAACAGTATACGTTGATATACAACTAACATTACATGCAAACTGCATGTTTTTTTTCTTTAGCGAAAGTGCATTTTTGACAAAATGCACTTTCTCTAAAGTAAATTCGACAAAGTACGATTCAATGAACCATACTTTCGACTGTACAACTAGGACCTTGTATATAATGTGTGTATATATATATATATATATATATATATATATATATATATTGGATATGTAGGTAAGTGTCTTAAGTGTATTTCTGATATTTCCTATAATTTTACAATAAACTTTTTTCAAAGTTCAGTTATAAAAAGAAATCAATTTGATTTAAAATCCCCTGCTACAATTGTGTGTTGTCTTTAATTCTCAAAAACAATAATGAAATACATCTGCTTTCATGAATTTTAATAAATCTAATATGTAGTATTTTTAAGATGTAGAAGTGCAGTAGTCATTTTATAACTTGATATTGTATTAACAGCTTTTGTCCTATAAGATCTCTCTCCTTTAAAAATGTTTATCTAAAATTAAGTTATTCTGTATTGACCTTTTCTTTTTGTGAATTTCCTGTGTGCCATTTTCTGTATAGTGGGTTGTTTGACAATGTATCAGAATGTTATTTCAATAATATGTGAACGTGTTGCCTTTTGACTTATTTTCATTGACTGAATAATTTAAAAAATCTTGATAAAAATCTGTTTATCTCCTTAAGTCATAGCTCCAGAGACCAAAAAGTGTGCTTCTGTAGCAGTATTAATGTATTCCGCTTTACCCAGGATAAACCTGTTGTTGGGGCTGTTTGGTCATGGTACGTTGAAGACAACATTGTTCAAAGATGGGGCCAACCCCCACTGTTCATCAGGACTGCACCGGGGCCAACCCCCTGTTCATCAGGATTGCACTGGGGCCAACCCCCCCCCTGTTTATCAGGACTGTACTCCTGTGGAAAGTGCTTTTCGGGCTCATCAGGACTGCACTCCTGTGGGAACTATACAAATGGAATATGGCCATTTCTCCAAGCATTATGTAAATACCTGGTCTTGGATCACTGACGAGGGGAACCTCCTCCCAAAATAAGAAAATGGTACGATCAAGTAAATCTTGATTTGAAGTAACCATTTAAAATGGAAAATTAATTTCCAAAGTATGCCCTTCAATATGGGAAGTTGTAGGTTCATAGACTTAGTACTAGGCTTACTGCCCTTGTGAGCCATTCTAAGCCTAGCTAATTACCCTATGTCAGAGTCAAAGCCTGCACCTTGTGTCTAGAAGGTAAATTATCTTAACTATTATGCCCATCTCCCATTGTAGAAATAAATTCAACTGCATCTAAAATTTGGAGAGTGTAAGTGGGTATAAGTTTGCCATTGATCCAAATCTTGGTTTCTGTCAATAGCTGCTTGTTTTGGATGATTCAACAGCAGTGACTTGGAGGAAATTTGAAAACTCTACCTTAAGGTCATGTAGTAGATGATGAACAAGAAAGTATCTGCAGTTCATTGTTGCACTCATTTCATGCTCCATTTTATGACCAAATCCATGGAATTCTAAATCAAGTCAAACAGATCTAAACAGACAAGTTGCTTTACTACAGGCAGTATTCCATCCACAGTGCAGGATTATGGAATGACAATCGGGGACCCCCGTATTTCTGGTAATCATTCATCTAGGTCCTCATTATGAATGCAAGGTCAGCTATATGAAGTGTTAGAAATGCTGTCTGCTTGCTATAAAATGCTCGGTGTTCATTAATAGTGCAATTTATGGGCCAGAAGTCTGCTGTATATATGTACTGACATTGAGCAGTCTCTATGGATATAGTATGCCAGCAAGTGTTCTTTCTCGGTACACATTTTCACTCAAGGTGTGTGATAAATTCCTCCTTGCAGGTAATTTGTCCTGCTTGAGCAGGGAGTGTGCTATGCTCCGATGTAAGGCTGCAGCAAGATGCATTGATCTCTGAGAAAGTAGGTTTTAGAATTGCCTGCAGATTAATCTGCTTTTATAATATAAGGAATCCTTCTGTTGCAAAGAGTAGTAAGAGGCCTTAATGGGTTATGCATATGATAGAATGTTTGTTAATATGGAAGATGACCAACCTTATAGCAGCACATGAAGGCAGACATCCTGATGTGGTGAAGAGGAGGAGAAAGAGGGATTGTATCATATCAACATCTAAGTTAAGATTAGAGACCCAGATCTACCTGCATATACTGCTATACTAGGTTTGGGCAGGTTAACAGAAAGAATAGCCGATTCATTTTCATTGTCCACCTAATTTGCAATTGTAGAGAGAGACAAAGACTCTTCCAGATAGAAGTGGATACAAGATGAACTCTGTTTAATCACCGGGCATGTAAACATACATGCCCAATTGCAACTTGTCAAACCAAGCTATGCATGTTTTTTGCTATCAAAAGAAATGAGACTGTAGCAAAACCTCATAGACATGATGCAAAAATGCAGTATGTAAATGTGATGTCCAGCTGTAAAACAGTGCCTTTACTATATTGCATATTGGGTGCAAACTGAACTTGTGGTGTTGGGTCTCATCAACGGACAAACAAAAATCATACAGAGTGCAGTCTGAGGATCTGGAACAAATATAATACACATTGAAAATGTTGTTGGTGAGAGTGCTTGAGAAATTATCTAAGTTTTGTCAGGGAGGGGAATTCTCCACAGCTGGTGCTGTTGAGCATCCTATTTTTATCATACTTAGATGCACTGTTCTGTACCTATTTGGTAAATTGCATTAGTTCTAAAGGCAAGTCACAATTCTTTGCATGAGCTCCCCCCATCTTTATCAATACTTCAGATGCTTTGGTGAGCTCATATCCTAGACTGTAGCAAAGTAGATTGATTAGACATGAGCAAATTCCCAGCTGGTGGCACTGCACTCCTACAAATTGAACAGTGAGATTCATGCATGTGGTACATGCCATGCAGCAATGGTCCCCCCAAAAAATAATTGGAACCCATAGAGCATTATTATTCACAAAGCAGAGTGAATAAGTCGCAGCACATTAGAGGCTGTGTGCAGTCTGTGTGCCAGAACCAAAGTGGAGAAGTAAAAAAAAAAGTTGAAGAGCAAGAAAAGCTTCAGCTTCATTTAAAACAAATCTGATATTACACTCCTGCACCATTTGCCCTTGCCATTTGCACCCACTATCAGCCTACACATAAGGCAGCCACCCCCTTGTTACAGCTTTGAAAATGATCCAAGAACCCTCTACATTTCAGAGTGTGAAAGCATACTGTGGTGACCCTGATATTCTGTGTGGCAATGTAGTCACTAATGTTCAGCCAGCATGGTCTGGCACATTTACAATGCCAGACTATTCTGCAAAGGTGCCAAGGCCATAGACTGTTAAAGATGCATCAGTATGTGCCAAAACTTGTGTTTTCAGAAATGAAATGGTACCACATTAACTAGGTATATTTTAGTCTGATGTCTAAAAAGTGCAGAACATGTGGATTGGCTAACTGCAATTGAATATTATTTAATGCTTTTTTTGACAGGTAGTCAAGCAGTACTCCACATTCATTTCCTTTTTCCAAGACTATTTCTTAACAGTAATAAAAGCAAAAGTGGACAACAAAGTTTTGTAAGAAACAGTGAAATGTTAGACAATCTCCAGATTGTTTTCATTGCCTCTTCCCCCTCTCCTGAAATGGCTTCTTTCTTTCTCCTACCATACAATTTCATGCTCTCCTGGGATATCTTTGCATGCCTTCATCAGACGAAAAATCAAAAAACACTTGCAGGAGACGTCACTGCTTTGCACTTGAACAACTCTGATCTCCCATGAGTAAGCTAATTCTTTCAAAGTTGTTCTTGCCAACATAAAAACATTTTTATACAAAACCTAAGAATCATTTATATATACAGCATTCTTCATTCCCAAAGAATCATGGTTTGTGCTTCTATTGGACTGATTCGAGCAGTGTCTTCTATAGCAATTCAATCTGGGAGTGGCAGTCATTTCCACATTCTGGGCAGCAGTAGGCAGAGGTTGGTTTGGTATCATGGGCATGGATCTTCTGAGGGCTCTTTATCCTCATCTTACCAAGGTGGTTTCATACATACTGAGAGCTTCTTTCACTTTCTGTTTGTAGTGCAATTTGGATTGCCATTTCAGCATCTTTCCAGACTCCAGCCCCCCCCCCCCCAAAGGAGGTCCTTGGTACCCAGCCATCCGTCATGAGTGAGATGTGACCAACCAATGCATTAATCTGTTTCAGGAAGGTGAGCATTGAGGTAGTGCCTATCCTCTCGAGCACTGTGCTGTTGTGGATCTTGTCCTGCCATGAGATAAGTAAGTCAGTGCATATGGAATATATTGTGCTCAAAATAGGAGTAGTGGCTCAGAGTCCTTGTTTCACTGGCATACAGTAATTTGCTAAAACAACACATTGTATAAACCTGCACCTTGGTGTGTACAATGAGCTTATTAGCCCATACTCTTTGTCAGCCTGGAAAACTTGGCAACTTTTGGAATACGCTGCTTGTTCTTGCTGTCAAGTGAAACGTTGTCTGATTGTAGATCCTAGGTACATGAATTCATGGAGAACCTTCAGCTCATAGTCACTCACCATGATTGATGGCTCATTGCCCACATTTTGGCCCATCATCTGGGTCATCTTTGAACTGATCGTGAGGCCAAATTCTATACATGCATCTGCAAAGCAAGTTCCTGAGTATATAATGATCTTGCTGAGAGTGAGCTACTATAGCTGCATCATCAGAAAACAGTAACTCCTTTAGATGTTTCCTAAGGACCCCGGTCTTCGATCCAAGTCTCAACAATTTGAAAGTTTGCCGTCCATTCTGGTTTGCAGAAAGATACCCTTTGTACGGTTCCATAAACAAATTTCAACAGAACTGAAAAGAAGAGTCCAAGCAATGCTGGAGCCAGTACATGCAACCCCTTTTACTCCACTGAGAACTTTGAAAGGTTCAGATGTGGATCCATCGTACATAATGGTCCCCTTCATGGAAGGCTCTGATAATTGAGCAGTATCGGAGGACAGCCGATCTTTGCCAGAATTGCAAATGGACCTTTCCTACTGACTACGTCAAATGCCTTGGTCAGATCAATGAAGGCAATATACAGATATTTGTTCTGCTCCCTGCATTTTTCTTGTAGTTGCCCAACAGAGAAAACCGTGTCTACAGTAGACTATCCAGCTCTGAACCCACACTGAGAATCTAGGTAAAATCTCTTTGCAAGAATGTGGAGCCTCTTTAGGGCAAAACATGTAAACCGTTTCCCCACAGTACAGAGGAGGGAGATGCCACACTTTTGTCACCCTTATTCTTGTAGATAGTAACTGTTAGCATTCCTCACATCTTTCAGTACGTTATCTTCTTTCCAACATTGACAAAGTATTGCATGCAGCTCTGAGATTGGGGTACTGCTAGCACATTTAAGGTTTTCTGAGGAACTACCATCTTTCCCAGGGGCTTTTCCTGAAGAGAATGCTTTTTAGTGAATCATTGAGTTCCTCTAAGGTGGGCTCGACATTGAGTTCAGTCATAGTTGGCAGAGGCTCAATGGCATTCATGACTGTCTAACTATGGTCTCTGGCATATAACTGTGAGTAGTGTTTCACCGAATGTTTCATCTACTTGGTTCTGTCCAAGATCTTACCTGTGGCTGACTTGTGTGGTGATCTTCCTTTGTGATGGGCTGATGGCTTGTTTAATCCCATTGTACACTCCTCACATGTTACCAGTGTCTGCAGCCTGCTGAATCTTGAAGCAATAATCATTTGCACAACACCAAGCTACCTGCTGCACTGGGCTCTGAGCAGACCAGAGTGCCTGCAAGTTCTCATTGGGTGAGGACCTGTATGCAGCCAGTGCCAGTCTCTTCTCAATCAGAGGTGTCAGCACTTCAACGTGGACTTCAAACCAGTCAGCACACTTAACTGTTGTCTTCCCAGTGATAGATATTGCATCATTATAGAAAGCATCCTGTAGTTTTTCCTATCTCTTGTTGGTGTCATTGTCATCCAGACAGGTCAAGACTTCTGCAAGTGATTGAACAAACTTGCATACTTTTGAAGGGTCATGAGTCTTCCTATGTCAATGCATGGCCTCTCTTCCTTTTTAGAGGAAAAAAACCTTTTGTGTATGGATGTTCACCTTGTAGTATCAGTCTGTGCTGTGGTAACTGCATGTTACCCTGACACTGCCTAAACTGCTGTTTGGTAAGGACAAGGTTAGTTGGTGCCAATGTTTCGATCTTGTGTGCCGCCATGAAACTTTATTTCCAGTAAGACCACTGCATAACCAACACCTTTTTCAATGTTAAGCCCCAGCACAAAGTTCAAGGAGATGCTGTCCATTTTCATTGATCTTTCCTGTTACAAACTGTCCCAGACAGGACGGCTAGCTGTGATGGTCAATGTCAATTCTGGCATTAAAATTGCCAAGAATGATTAATGGTTCATGGGAAGAGACCTCATTGATGGCATAGAATTTGTCCTTGACTTCCTGGGGGTTGGCGTGTAGCTGCTGAAGATGTTGACCATGGCCGCTGGTATTGGTAGCTGAATTTTTAGCAGTCTCTTGTTTCTCATATTTGATGGTATGACTAAGCCAAAGAGGTTGTTTCTGATTGCAAAACCAATGCCATGTTCCCTAATCTCTTCTGGAAGTTTCCCATGCCAGATAAAAGTAGTCTTTCCCTGAGACATCCAATGGATGGTAGCCTTGTTTCATGGATACCCACAATGTCCAGCTGCAATCTGCTCAACTCATTAATGACTGTTGTCTTCCAAGCATCACTAATTATCTGTAGTTCTTCTGTAAAGCCAGGAGTCATTGTCCTTGCGTTCCATGTGTCTAGCCTAAAGGCTGGTTTATTTTATTGCTTTTTTTGTTGTTTATTTTGTTTTTACAGATGTATGGTTAACAAATCCACCTATTGTATCACTAAGCCTCACACACCCAGTGGAGCAAGTGTACTGTGATGCGGCAGCACCTATTTTGCTGGAGGTTGCCCAGCTTAAGGTGGGCAGTAGCTGTCCAGTGCGATAAAGGATCTCTCCCATCATCGGAAGCAGGACTTGGCACCTCAAGTCTATGCCAACTGAGTGCATTGGCTTATGGATTATTACTGGTAACTGCTAATTCTATATTGTCACCACTCGCAAAGCAACACTGGAGTGTCCTCTCCAGGGTGCAGGCCTAGGCAAGGGACTTTGAGGAAACAGCTGATGCCCAGCAACAACCCTTTCCATGCCACTGATGTCATCCAAGGGAAACGAAAAGGCCAGTGCAACTTGGTATCAATGTTGTCATAAGCGCTGCAAGAGTCAGGTGAAGTACAACCTCAAATTGCCTTAGGATCTCCATCTCTGGAGTTTTACTCTGGGTTCACTCCTGAAGCCTTTTCACTATGACTAGGTATTGCCACAAGGCAGCAGGGGGTTTAAATCAGAGTTTGCATTTTCCTAAGTGGGTTGCCTTCCCAGACTGATGAGCCTCTACTGCCCAAAGCAACTGGTTTTAAGGTATCAGTCACCTGCCTTCACTCATTCTTCTGTCTGTACAAATGGTTTTGCCGGTCTTGGAAACTAAGCCATTCATGTGAAGGCCATGAGTTGGACTTGGGTTGTTAGAGGCTATTACAGATGCATGCATTGGGAGCATTTAATAAGTAGTGGAAGCTTATCCCTACAACCACCCCAAGCTATGACCACCTTTGAAACCCATATACATATGTGCTACATTTAAATCTTCCTGTATGGGTAGAGGAAGTGAAATTGTCCCGATGTTCTTCAGCTTCACTAAATCTCTGGCTCTCATTTCAGTAATGTATTTTTTTTAAAGACAGTGTTTGTTACTTTGCCTTTGGAGGGCAAATTCAGCTGTTTAACTTTCAATTTTAAAAGTGTCATCTATGGAAAATCACAGCTGTTGAATCTATAATATGTAAAACAAACTAAATGCAGTTAAAAACAGAAGTTCTAGCAGAATAGAACTATTTGATCTACATACATTGCCAAGACATTATAAGACAAACAAATCAGCTTAATTGAATGTAAAATAAATTGTACAATATTCATTTCAAATAAACAGATGAAGCTCCTGCTGAAGAACAAATAAAACGTACAGATGAGGTACTTTACTTTTTTTCCATATTACATTATTGAATGGGAGTGCAGCAGAGGGCACGAAAAAATTTAATTCTAAAGCATTTGCATGTGTCACTCTTTTTTTCCTTTGCTACACATTATACTGTTGTATTACCTTTCTGCTCAATATTACAAAGTAAGTATACAATAATAACTGATAGGTGAAATTTTACATCTTTACAATTTAAAAGAAGAATAAAAAAAACTGCAGTGTTATTTCTAGGTTCATTAGTTGTCTATGAATTCCTAAAATGAAGAGTATTTTCTTCCTTGCTAACTGTTGGACACTGCAGCCCAACACACATCACTGTATTTTTTTAAACTTTGCCCAGGAACGTAGGAAGTATAGCGAGATGTTTTTGAAGGCACAAAATTATATAATCCAAGTATTCCTAATGCAATTGCACTCTTTAGGGTAACAAAAAATTTTAGAAAGACCATTCCAAAGTTTCTTACAGCAGCCCTTATGGCATGTTTAATGTACAACATTCAGCACAAAGTATAGCTGTAAATCAAGTCCAAGCAGTAGAAAAACATAATAGACTTAACCTTTAGAGGTCGTTTATCTTACGATTACTGTTGGGAGGGGAGTTTGAATATTGGGGGTACATGTTAATATCTGCTTCTGTTCATAGCTTTGCTTTAAGAACACTTAATTTGATAACTCTTTTATTTATTGAATATGCTTCAGTTTTGAGAAAACAAATGAGTAATAGATTATTTCTGCTTTGAAATAATTTGATTGACAATGTATAAATTATGGTTACCTGCACATGAGTGGGTAGGTTAATTTTTTCCTGCAGCTGCACAATGTTTCAAAACTAATATATGCAGGAAATGGAAAACAAATCTTTTTGTCACTGGTGTGCTGTTAATTTACTTTGGTTTAAGTCCCATTATTGTCACTGAAAGATATTACTGAAGCATTTGGCTTTAGTGAAGTTGATGCCAAGCAAGCAGTTCTGTTAAGTAATGAGCATGTCTCTCTTCTGGTATAGCTCCATTCCAATATAACTTAAGGCATTAATGTGGTTTTCTACTTTCAGAAATGAATACTGCAACAGAAGGTGGTCCATACCCCCCAAACCACAGAAGGCCCTTCTACTACACACAACCAACAATTCAACGCCCTCTCCCCAATCTGTGGTACATGAATCATGCCTACAGCCCGTTTATCATTCAAGGCCCAGGTAAGACATGAAGTAATGTTTTCTGCCAGTTTGCTACCACCTCATCCCCCAAGATACCTTTTCTAAAAGGTTTTGTCATTCTTCAATGCTGCAGCAGCTATCACAGTGGTGAAAGAACCTGACACAATTCACAAATGTGATTTTCAGTGTGTTAAGTTTTAAAAAGGTAACATTGGTAGTTTGGTATAAAGAGCTTTTCAACAATAAAGGCATGTTGGTGATTATATTACCAGCTTAGAAGAAGGTATACACATGCATTATAGTGGAATAAGGAATTTGTATAAATTATGCAGAAGAAAGCAGAGAATATACAAGACATACAAAATTGCCTGTAGGTGTAAATGTATACCTCTAAAACTAGTACAACATTAATATTCTCAAAACAGAAAAACATTGAGAACAAACATACTGAAGATTCAAAAAATAAGAAAAATACTCATTTTTATATCCGTAAACAATTGTAGATCTTAAGATCTGTAGCAAGGTTAATGACATAAGATTACTAGAATAGTTGCAAGGCAATAAATGTTTAAAGATACAAATTCTGCAACTATTAAATAGCTTTAACTGGACATAATGGTTTAAGGAATCTGTCCAACAACAACAAAAACTTTGTATAATGCCTCATCTATGGCACCTGATATAATGCTAGCTGTGTTTAATTATAGCAAAATTACTCCCTTCAGCTTTTACTCACTGGAACTGTTTCCTGGCTATGAAAATTATATAGTGTTACAAAAGGTAAGAAAAAGAAATTAAAAAAAAATGCAGACCAATCAGATCAACATCTGTTTTAGAAAAATGTCATGAAAGATGCATTCAGCTTCTGTCAAAACAAGTACAGAGATATAGCAATTCTAGATTTGGATCAACAATGGTTTAAGGAAAGGTCTACCTTACCCAGTCTTCATTTTTATAGTCAAATAACTATAGTAATACTAGGTATTAATCTGGATTTGGCTAAGGTTTTCAACTTTCCTCCCAATAATATAATAACTGATTGATTAAATCAAAGGCAAACTGTAACTAATTTAATGGATTACAAAGGCAAATTTACTAATTTAATGGATTATGTCCTGGCTGACTGGAAAGTCAATATGCAGGAATACAGCCCGACTACTAATCCGTAAGAACATGAGTACCGCAGGACTCTGCTTAGGCCTATATTTAATATTTCTTCAGCAATTCCCAAGAACAGTACTGCTGGATAAACAAGCAGATCCGAAGAATAGTATAGTCAATGGAGAGGTGTAAAGAGAGAAAAATTAGGGATGGTTTTAAAAAAAATGCAAAAAAGGAAAAGGTTAACAATGTAATGTTATTAAATGTTATAAAAATGATATAAGAATGTGACTTTGTGATGTAACAGATGCATGCAGATTTAACATGAATGGAAAATATGAAGAAGAAATGATGCTGGGAAAGGAATAGTGTGGACTGCAGTAAAAGGTATGCTCTGGAACTGCAATTTAGTGTAAAATGAATATGAGGAAGAATGTTTTTATGTGATACAAATTGAGTAACTAGTTCATCTGTGGGTGAGATGAAAGACTATTCAAAGCAATAGATGCACAGTATTTTAATAGGAGACGGTTGTAATTTTAGAAAGAAAAATGAAATTGTCTAAGACATTAAAGCAGTTACGGAAGTAAGGAGTTAAAATTACGCAAAGAAAGGTTTACTTTTAAAGTGGGAATTTAAGGACTGAGATTATATTCAATGACATGGAGGGGGGGGTAGGAGGCAGATTTTCAGAACACAGGGCACTGTAGCAGTAATAGGTGAAAATGTAGTAGTGAAAGGATAAAGATTTCAAAGTTAAAAGTAGTAAAGAATGTTTAAAGAGGAGAATTATAGCATGGTCATCTAACAATGAAATGTTTTAAAGAACTGTAGCCTTTTAGGTAGTACACAAGCAAAACTTATTACCATATAAATATTCCAGTAGAAAGCAGAGGGGAACAAAGAAATGTGACTCTAAAAGTTGTGAAAATTTACTGGCTTTGGGAAGTGAGAATTCAGAAGTACCAACTAAAAAGTTAAACAATACAACCGAGAACTTTTCATATCATTCTTTGAAGGATGGATAGGCAAAAATGAATTACTTACTGTGGGACATGGCTGATATAATTAAGGAAATTAAGGAATACTGGGATTGATGGATAAAAGTCTAAAAGAGGAAGTTATGGGTATTGTGGAAAGCTATGCAGAAAAGAGAGGAGGAAGTTCAGTGGCTAAATAATATAGGAACTAGAAAAGACAATTACAGGAAAAGAATTGGAGAAGGTAATAGATGAAGGAAAGAAATTCAGCACCTGGACCAAGGTTTTTAGGATATTTTTTTAATAAGTGAATGTCAGAAGCTGAGTAGGAGGGTTTTTTATGTTAAAAATTGGTGGGGAATGATGGAATAAAAGAGGATGAAGTTTGCTAAGCCATAAAAGGTAAAAAGAGGAGAGAAGGGAAGCAAAAGAACTGGTGACCTACTCTACACAGGTTGTATATTATGAAAATGAGAGGAAGAAATAAGTGAAAGGGGGTACATGGAGTGAAAGACAGAAGGATGAATGGAATGCTTATTGTAAAAGAGGTGGATTGTGAAATGAGAGGAAAGGTGAAAGGCATTTTTCAGAATTAGTCAAAAGGAAATGTAGAACATTTTGCAAGAATATGGGGATGGGCTCCAAATGTAATTGAGTCAGTATATGGGATCTTCAGTTTCAGTGGTGTTGAATGGATGGGCAGGGGAACAGCTGGATGAAGCTGGAGAGTGCATTGAGCATGTAGTTTTGTGATGGTCATGAATGCAATAAATCAAAATTAAACAATTTGGAGGCAAAAATAGGAGGTAGGGATGGAGTGTGCTTTAATTCTCTCTTGTACAAATTTAACAAAACAATTCATGTTTAAGACGCCGCGGTGGTGAAGCGGTAGTGTTGTTGCCTCACAGCAAGAGGTTCTCCCGTTCAATTCTCAGTGGGAGGCCTTCTGTGTGGAGTCTGCATGTCCTCCTCACGGTCGAGTGACATTCGAAAGACATGTGTAGAATGGGTGTGCCTTAGTTGAAGGTTGGGCATCGAGCTGGCACCTCGGCACCTGTAAAAAAATCTGCTGCCAATCATTAGCAGACCGGAGTTTTGCTGTGACGACCCCTAACCGGGAAAAGCCGAAAGAAGAACAACAATTCATGATTAAGGAAGTTTATAATGACAGGGGCATGTTGCAACAAGTGGGATGCAGTTAATTAAGCAAAGAAAATTAAAGATTTTGGGAAAGGGATGCAAATTCTGCAATTTCTTAGACATGAGATTTGGGAAGTATTAAGTTGTAAAACAGTGAGCAGATGAGTGGAAGGTTTTGTCTAGCTATATTTAAGAAATATTCTAAATACTTGTATGAAAATTAGCTTATTTTAACAGAGTCTGTACATTTCTCACTTATGGAAAAAGTTATTGCAAGCATTCTTTAATATTTTTGTAGATTTAGACTAAAACCTGGTGAAAAATGGAATCGTTTGTAATAAAGTGGAAGAGGTCTTAAATTTGTAGTGTATTGGGTTCTTTCATTTGTTTTGGGGTTATAGCTCAACTCATTCACTCCGGAGCAGCTCAGAAAAAGCTGCCTGCTTAATCCCACCATAGGAACAACAGTTCAGCCTGAGCTCATTTTCAGAAAATCCATTTCTAATACCATACAGAAAACAAATGTTCATAACTCTTTAACTATAAGAGCTAGACTAAAAATGTAAATGTGAAAGTTGTTTAACAGACACTGACCTTTCCAACAGTGTAAATGTTGATAGTGTATATCAGTCATTATTAAATATTTGACAAGGAATGCTGATATTGTGCATATTTTTTACCTTTTTGGAAAAGCAAAGCACAATATCTTGGTCGATCTACCATGTAGACCCATACGATTTGTATTTCATTTGTTTGTATGAATGTCAGCTTTAAAATGATACCTTAGCCATTACTGTGTGATGCTCCTTGATGGAGATATTCACAGAAATATGATTAATATAATATTTCTCATAATTGATAAATATAGCATAATATGTCATCACCTGTAACAGACAGAGCCTACATATCGGTATAAAAGTTGTGTATCTGAATGTCAGCTTCAAAATGATGCATCATTTGTGTGATCACCATGCTCCATTGCAAAGATATGGGTATAATAATGAGAAGTATTGTAAATGTATAATTTTCATAATCGTACAAGACTAAACACTGATATCTGTACATGTGTACAGTGCACAGACAATTTTTTACCATGTTGTAAGGTGTAACAATGTCTTCAAAATGAGGTATTACTTGGCACACTGACATGCTCCCTTGCAAAGTTATTTACCAAAATATGAAAATAAAATCATAATTTCCATAACCTAAGTCGAAACACTTTGACATCTGTACATGTGTTTAACATACAGATACAGTTCTTTTTCCATGTTGGAACTATGAATACTGTCTTCAAAATGCAGTATTACTTAGTACATTCAGATGCTCCTTTACAAAGTTATTTACCAAATTATGAAAACATAATTTCCATAACCTAAATCCTAAACAAACTTTGATATCTGTACATGTGTACAACATACAGACATAGTTCTTTAACCATGTTGGAACTGTTAATACGGTCTGACTTGGCTCAATTGTATGCTCCCTAGCAAAGTTATTTACCAGAATATGAAAAAATCATAATTTCCATAACCTGATTCCTAAACAAACTGTGATATCTGTACATGTTTACAGCATGCAGACCCTGTTGTTTTACCATGTTGTACATACTGATACTGTCTTCAAACTGAGCTATTACTTAGCATGTTGACATTTTTCCTTACCAAATTCATTCAGTAAAATATGAAATAAAATCAATTTTCCATAACCCTAGCTCTAAAAACATGTGATATCTGTACATGTGTACAGCATATAAACACAGTTCCTTTATCATGTTGTACGCACTGATACTGTCTTCAAAATGAGGTATTACTAGCATGTTGACAGTTTCCCTAGCAAACTTTTACCAAAATATGAAAAAATATCGTAACTCAAGTCCTAAATAAACTGATATCGGCACATGTATACAGCATTCAGACCCAGTCGTTTTACCATGTAAGCAGTCCTACCTTCATCTGACCCAAAACAACAAACAATCCATGTCCCCCTTCTCCTTTTTCTTACCAGAGTTAGTGCTGCCACCTGCACTGGTGGCTCCACTTCCAGAAGAGGTGGACACCATCTTGCGCAACACCGGTTTTCTCTCTCACCAAGAGGGTTTGGCAATTCTCTAATCCTACAGAAATGTTTGGTTTCCAGTTATCCTGGCCGGGGAAGGACCCTGACTCTGTAAGTCCTTGTTCCCTGGCAGTTTGTAAAGCCAGATCGCTTTTCTATCAATGCTAGCAGTCTGTAACTGAGTGTCGGGGCTCCAATCCTCTACACACCAATAGCCGGTGTGCGGTGTTGGAACAATCAGTGTATCAGACACGGGTGTCATTCAAGAATGAACCAATGTGGCTTGGATTTACTGATAATTGTTGAACAGTAAAGTAAACAGCTCAATTTATTTATTCTGTCCATTTGTGTAATTCACTAAGAGAGATAGCGTGAACTACTTGTGCGTTAAACATAACAACCAAACAAAAAAAAAAGGCTTTAAGCAACTGGCATTTCAAGACTACTACTGGTTGCCACCACTTGTCATGAATGCTGGAAAAAGTATGGACTTGCAAACCGATTTTCTCGGTAAACTCAAATATGAATGTGGTGTAATTCCATGCTGAATCTTAAGCTGACAAAGTAACTGACAACGTTCAGTTACTTTCTCAGCTGAGTTTTCAACAGTGGAGCTAATATAGGACTGAAAAGTTAATTGCGCTGGTGGAAGGCACTCTGGTGTAATAACATGCAGTTACTACCATCTCACAGTGTGCTCTGATTTAAGCACAGAGGTGCCATGAGACAGTAGTCGGGGTTAATGAGCTAATAAAGGCAATTACACAATAGGAATATAAAGAAGTTATAAAGAGATTTCAGAAAGTGTATGATAGAAAAATAAAGTAGAATACTTAAGTTGGGGTGAGGTAAAATGAGAGAGAGGAAACTTTTATATGAAAACAGTGGAGACATTTTTTATTTACCCATGGAAAGGATTGGGTAATGATGTAACAAATTCATCGAGAGAAAAAAAAACAAAGACAAGGGCTTTGAATGGTTTCATGGGATTTTGTTTGCTGGTTAATAAACATGGAACCTAAAATAGTGGAAGAGTGTGTGTGTGTAACAGAAGAGGAAAATGTGTATGGCATATATAATGTTGAGCATCTCAACAGTTATTTTTTTGACTGTATGAAAATTGAGAAGTGATGTAAGAGATTAGAGACTTATGGAATCTTCTGAAGGATTGGATATTAATATTGTATGTGTACATGGCAAATATAAAGTTAGTTATACATTGTATAATTGTTATATAGGTTCATAGGTTGGTACTAGGCTATCAGCCCTAGGCCCTATACAAGCCTAGCCATAACAATTCCCTGGCTATTTCTTCCCACACTATTTACTTCCCTGGACCCCTGTCTAGCAGGGCAACTGACGTGATCCCTGGGGTAAATTTCCTCTCTCCCATCCAATCGTCAAGGTTCCTTTTGAAGAGGGCCAAAGAGGCACTCTGCTTGACATGTATGGGCAATCTATTCCAGAGAGTCTCTGGGTCAGGAACCTATCCCTCCAGCATGTTTTGTTTATTGTGATGACAAGGTTTAGATCCCTGGAGCGTGTGGCTCTGAGGGATTGGGATTTCTTTAAGTGTAGCATGTCCAACAGCTCTGGGTTTGACATGGCCTTGTATGTTAAGCAGAGATCGCCTCTGAGTAGACAATATGCAACAGAGTATAGCTGGAGTTTTTTTAAGGCAGTCAGTGTAATATATAGTTAGTGATACATTGATAAATGAGAGGATTTATTTTTTAGCAATATGATTATGATGTACATACAAGAGGTTAAGAACTATTTATTACAAAGTGGAGTAAGGAGGAGGAGACTGAAATAAGATTGCTGTTGCAGAAGTGTTGGAGGTAAACATTTGGGCTGAAACATGCAGATATCAATTTAATGCCAACTGAACAAGTGCATTGAGGGATATGTATTAAATTAGCCCCCCTACCCAGCAATACTGTTAAACCTCAGCCTTTTCAGAGGATTTGTACCAAGTGAGTGGAGAATAGCTGCAGTCATTCCCACTTCGTAAGGGGAAGAGTCTTCCACAGACTCTGGCAATTGCTGACCCACAAGTCTGACCAGCTTCGTATGCAAAACTGTAGAAAGATTTAACATGGAACTATTCAATAACGACATGGGAAATCTTCAGAAATCTTCAAAATTCTAGACCCATCTTGATTTGGATACATCAAGGGCAGGTAGTTTGCTTAACCTGGTGGACCTCTTTGAAAAGGTCACCTAAGCAATGGATTAAGGTAAAATGATATGCACCGCATACCCTGAACAGGCCAAACTTCTGACACTATTCCCCACACAGGAAGAGTAAAAAAGCTAAATAAATTGGGAATTGAGCCCCTATGTCACCTGCAGGATTGCCAAATGACTTTAAGGAAGCAGGAGATCAAAATAGGGGAAGATACTGATACAAAGACACCAATCATCCATGAAGTCCTGCAGAGTTCAGTGCTGGGACCTCTCCTGTTTTGCATCTATTTTTAAGTAAAAGCCAGTACCAAAGATATCTCTGGTTGATTAAGTTTGCAGATGAGTGCAAGCTACACATGGTCATTGAATCCTGAAATGACTTGGTTATCCTGCAAGAAAATTTTTTTTCCAAACAATAACTGGTGCCAAAATCATGGACTAAAAGTAAATAAGAAATACATTATTATATCCTTTGTCAAGCCATCTACTGCAGAGAACTACCACATTGACAATATACCATAAACAGTTGACCCATTTCAGATTTGGAAACCTGTGTGGACATTGATCTTGCTTTCAACCCTATGTCAACAGTCTTGAGAGGCTTATAAACAAAGAGATTGTGTCTAGATCTAGCAATGTTATTGATCCACTTTACTCAGACCTCACTTATTCCAATTAAGTAGAATGCCCTCTGGCATGCATCTGTCCAGTCACATACAACTGGAATCTCCACGGATGTACTTTCCTAAAAGGATACAAGTCTTTAATATATCGTACATAGAGACAAAGCACTTTCACTATGCAGTGTCTTGCAGACTGCTAAGGGATGACTTGTGTCTGACATACAAGGCATCCTTTGGCCCAGTAGTGATGGACCAATGGCATGTCAGCAAGTCAAATGGCATCAGAAAACGTACATTGTTTATGGATCTAAACCTCTTCTTCAGTATCAGAATGGTTTGGCAGGGCAGAATGCATCTCGCAGACGGTACAGCTGCTCTGAACAAACTCCCCATCCATGTGAAAAAAGCTCATCCCCTGCCCATATCCAATCACAGCTTGGATCGATGGATGGATCATAGAAAATGTAATGCTGTTACCTTAAAGCCCAATCTACTGAGGTTACAGCAGAGTAAATTTTGATTGTAAAAATTTTCTATACGAGTCCCTTAAAAATATTTGTTTTTTATTTTTTATGTTTCCGATGTTATTTTTAAATTTTGTATTTTTTAAAATAATCTGTTTGTGATTTTATGTTATTGTCATTTAATCAGCTGGCTGTGATCACATGACTTTTCTTGGCTCCTATTTAAACTCTAAGTGATATGTTTTTGAATTTGTATTTCGCATTGAGGAAGGGTGTAGACCTGAAAGCTTTGCTGCTGCTTTTTGTATTAAACTATTTTCTCAACGTGGTTGTATTCTACTGTTGCCTTTTTGTTTCCAGTACTACAGTGGGTGCTTGTTTTGGATCTTGTTGCTGTGTCTCCTGCTGTATTCGTTGGGATTTGTGGACTGAGAGCCGTATCCTTATAGAAACTACCATTTCTGTGAAAGCTCTCTTAACTAGAGAGGTTAATCCACTTCTTAATCTGGTTCCTGGAGAGATGGAAATTACAGACAACCTTTCCATTTCACTATCTGAAACTGCTGCTGACTTTAATAAGAACTTAGAGCTACTAGAGAAGAAAGTTGGATCTTATAAACACTTACAATGGAAACATTTCAGTTTTTTAGCTTACCTTGACATGGGCATTGTTCCACGAGGTTTAAGGATCTTAAAAAGGCTATCGTATGGCAATGTTTATCCAGATTTACTTAAGCGTTGGCAACAGCTTAACTTGAAGTTAAGCCTTGACTATATGTCTTTGATGAATGATCATTTCCTTAAGACTCGGATTGATTTAAAGGAAGAAATTATCAATTTAGAGAACAAGTTGCTTACCATGCCCTGTTTTCCTAGTTTGACTAATGTGTACCAACAGATGCTTGATAGATTGCACACACTAGATGATAGGCTCGAAGCTACAAAAAAAGTAAGCTTAAACGTGATATAGAAAACCAAAAAAAAAACGTGTTGGGTAAAACCTTGGTGCAGAAATGAATCCAAGTAAAAAGTAAGAAATGCACCAAGATAACACACAGCAAAACGTTTAATCACAACAAAGTACAAAGTGGTAAGCGCTTTCACAACCGAAGTTGCGTCATCAGACACCACAGTAAAAAATGCACAGGTTTAAATAGAGATTCTAAAATGCCAATTAATCAATAAAATCACACAATGATTAAGTAGCAGTGAAAAACAATTAAGCTTCATGCTCAAACTACTAAAAGCATTGCTTAAAAACATTGTACAAGAAAAATTCAAAAAACATACATAAGAAAGCACTTTAAAATCATAATAAAAAACATGGAAAAATACTAGTCGGCAAAAAGTTAAATAGAATACCTGGAAACTAAAGGCTAGTTAAGTACATAAACTAACTTTGAAAACTAATCTTAATGCTTAAGTTGTCTAGCCTTTAAAAAAGGGACCAAGGAAGTAGTAGCATTCAAACCAGGATACTTTTCAGCATTAAGTTTCAGAATCCACTTCTGTTCATGTCCCTCTGTGATATTCTCAATGTCACTGCCTCTGGGGTTTGTATAAATATGTTGTAAAACAAAACTTAAAAGAATGAGAACAGCCATTGGACATAACATGATTAGCTAGAGCATTTGATGGTTTATTATTACTAATATCTCTTAAGTGGTCTAAAATACGATCTTTAAGCATTCTATTTGTTTTTCCTACATAAAAGGCAGGACATTGTACACAAAAACAGTAATAGAACACATTTGTAGATCTACAATCAGTGTATTCATTAGTATACAGTGAAAATTGCCTAGTAGGATGTACATATTTATTTTTACTGTATATAAATTGGCAAGAACTGCAATTCCTGCATGGAAAAGTACCATGCCGATTGGAACGAATGATAGTTCTAGATAGTTCACCATGACATAGATGTTTAAGGGATTTATTATTTTTGAAACTAAAAGTAGGAGAAAGTCCAACCTTGTCTACCAATCCAGGCACTTCTTGTAACAAATACCAATGCTTCTTAACTACATCTAGGTATTGGTTGATGTTACTAGAAAACTGAAACACCACCCTAAAATCATTACTAGATCTGTTAGTATATCTTGCATTGTCAACGGTATCACCAGCATTAAAATAAGGTTTACATCTAGTACTTCTCAGCTTCCAGGCATTAGAGATAGTCTGTTCAATGTCTGCAAGCGAATATCCCCTATGCAAAAATTCTGTTTTTAGATTCGATAAAGCAACTACTGCATCTTCATCTCTGTTATGTAGTTGCAGTGTTCTAAAGACCTGACCCTTGAGCACGTTCCTAGGAATGTGCCTAGGATGCATACTAGATTTGTACAAAAGAGTATTTTTTCTATTGGGTTTAAAATAAATATTACTGCAAAGACTATTTAAAACAGATTTACTAACCTGCACATCAAGAAAACTGATATCAGTATTAGAACTATGATAAGTAAACCTTAAACAATCAGTGGTTGAATGCAAATATTCCAAAAACTGAGCCAAATCAATACCAGAGCCTTTCCATAGCATAAACACATCATCCACGAAATGGACATACCAAAGCATTTGTCCAAAGAATGGATTATTGTTTGACAACACATTTTGCTCTTCCCAGCTGACCAAAACCAAGTTGGCGTAGCTGTTGGCACACGCAGTGCCCATGGCCGCGCCATCTTTCTGCAAAAAGAATTGCTCCTGGAACATAACAATGTTATTCTCTAGAATAATCTCTAAGAGACTACAAATCAACTGTATCTTAGTGTTAGTGAAACACTTATTCACAGAAAGAAAATTTCTAACGCTGTCAACACCCCAGGTGTTAGGTATACTAGTGAATAAGGATTCAATGTCTAGTGTAACAAGGACAAAGTTCTCATTAACATCAACACTTTCCATTTTTTTATAAAGCCTTTGTAAAAACATATTTGTATCCTTTAATATTGTATGGCAATTTGCCAACAAACCATGTGAACATCCCTCTACATAAATGGAGAGAGGTTCAGTACACCACCCAGTGCCTGAAACAATAGTACGCATGGGTGGAGATAACAAATTTTTATGTATTTTTGGTAAGCCATATACCCTAGGAACAAGAGGTTTATACACATTAAAGTACTTGAAAAGTGAGTCCTCTATTAAATTAGTGATTAATAAATCAAAAATTAAAAAAGAAACCTTATAATAGCATTAACAGTAGGCTTGGAAATGCATTGATATGTGCGAGTGTCGGGTAAAAGTTTCTCCATTTGTGTGACATATAAATCCTTGTCCATTAATACTATACCACCTCCTTTATCTGCCTGCTTAATGACTAGTGAATGTAGATTTTTTAATTCTTGCAGGGCTCTATGTTCATCTACTGTCAAGTTATAAAATTACATACTGGTATCAGTTGAGTTATTTAATTCTTTGAAGGCAATTTCACATGCATCTATGAATCGTTTAATACCTATTGGTAAAGCTGGAACAAAGGTACTAGGTTTTCTGTATATATCATGTCCTTTGTTACCTGAAATAGTATCTGTAGGAAACAAACACTTTAGTGAAAGACTTCTACCAAGTATTCTCAAGTCCTTCAACATTTCTGCTGGGTCAGCCCTCTTTGCAGGAATAAAGGATAAACCTTTATTAAGAACACTAAGCTGTTCACTGTTTAACACAAAAGAAGAAATATTAACAACTAAGTCTGAGACGACATGCGTCTTTTTTTGGATTGATGAGCTATCACATCCATGTGCTGGCTCTTGAATGTCTTGCCGTTGTGTGTAAAACTCTTTGACCGAGCTCTGTACGGCAGGGCTGTTCTCAGAGTAATCCCCATTCTTTGCCTTGTCCAAAAAAAACACTAGTTTCCTTATTTAGTTCTTGCCCTTGAGTATTATTCACTACAGATACATTTGAGGTTGAAGGCATTACTGCTGATGTGTAAGTGGGACGCACATCATTTATAAACTTGTCGATGGTAATAGGAGTCTCCGAGCTGCTAAAAGCAGTAAAAGAAGGTTGCATACCTGGTTCCACTTGCAATAGCGTTTGTAGATACGGACGCCAAAACTCCCCGATCATCTGTGGTAGTAGGAACTGCCGAATTGTTAATGGCAGTAACAGGAATTTGCAAGCCCCATTCCACTTGTGTAGCATTTGTAGATACGGGTGCCATAACTCCCTGATCAGTTGCAGAACCGGAAACAGGACCAGAGAAGCCAGTCGTGTAATGCAAATATTGCATCGCAGGGAAAAAGGGACCATTACTCTGACTAGATGTAATTTTAACTTCTTTTGGCCAGGAAAAGACATTGTTTTTCTTGCAAAGTCAGTTTTATCTCTATTAAGTTTAGATAACTTAATAGATTGTAGTTTCTTCTCATAGACAACTATATTGTCCTGTAGTTGACTCATTCTGTTAAATGTAATATCACAAGAAAAATTGTCAGTTATTTTTGTTTCTATGTCAATAATCTATGCTTTTAACAGCATTAGAGATTTTCTTTCTGTGAATAAGTGCTTCACTAACACTAAGATAAAGTTGATTTGTAGTCTCTTGGAGATTATTCTAGAGAATAACATTATGTTCCAAGAGCAGTTCTTTTTGCAGAAAGTTGGCATGGCCATGGGCACTGCGTGTGCCAACAGCTACGCCAACTTGGCTTTGGTCAGTTGAGAAGAGCAAAATGTGCTGTCAAACAATAATCCATTCTTTGGACAAATACTTTGGTATGTCCGTTTTGTGGATGATGTGTTTATGCTATGGAGAGGCTCTGGTATTGATTTGGCTCAGTTTTTGGAATATTTGCATTCAACCACTGATTTTTTAAGGTTTACTTATCATAGTTCTAATACTGATATCAGTTTCCTTGATGTGTGGACTGCACTTGCTGTGATGATATTCTAGGTAAAGGCAGTGATATTTTCACCCACCCTGTTACTGGATGTGTCTACAACTTTAAGCTATTTGCTAACTGTATTAGTACTAATGCGGTTTATTTGGCTACTTGCCTCCAATGTACTTAATTCTATGTAGGAAAGACCACGAGAAGATTAAAAGGCCGTAAGTCTGAGATCAGGAGGAATAATGATAAGAATACACTCTATAAGCACATTTTATCTTGTGGTAGCATGCATAGGTTTAGATTCAGGGTTGTAGACACGGTCCATATGTCTGAGAGGTGGTGATATTAATAATTCCTTAGAAGTCAAGGAATATGAATGGATTTTGAGGCTAGCTGCTGATCCATCCACCTGGCCTTAATACTGCTGTTACCTTAAAGCCCATTCTACCGAGGTTACAGCTGAGTAAATTTTGATTGTAAAAATTTTCTGTGCATCTCCCTTAAAATATTTTTGTTTTTTTTGTATATGTTATTCCTATGTTTTTTTTTTAATTTTGTATTTTTTAAAATAACCTGTTTTTGATTTTATATGTTTGATTGCCTTCTGTACTACTAATGGACAGAGGCAACTCCTAAATCCTTTTTCCCATGTATGGGCCCCCCTCAAATCACCTATA
Source organism: Protopterus annectens (assembly GCF_019279795.1). NCBI lineage: Eukaryota > Metazoa > Chordata > Ceratodontiformes > Protopteridae > Protopterus > Protopterus annectens. The sequence continues at coordinate 589,163,395 of NC_056731.1, read as the reverse complement.
GTATGATCCTGGTTATTCTTACTAGGGGTAATATAATTATTGATCCATAGGATGGGTAAGTCCAGTTTCCCACAAAGTGGAGTAGGTTAATAATGGTGCCAAAAGGGAAGTTGGCTAGGCTTAAAATGGCCACAAGGGCAGTTAATTTAGTACTTGTCTATGAACTTATGTGAAATTTATATATGAATTCTGTAAATAAAGTAACAGCTACTCTTAAGTGCCATGAGTTTTTTTTTTTTGTTTTTTTTTTTTTTACATCCATATAAGCTATCACAAATGGTTTAACATCTTATCTGAAGGCTGGCCCACTCAGGAGTGTATGAACCCTCCTCCAGTGTAGCATTGAATCCAGGTTATTGGTATGGGAATGGAACCCGTGTCGTCCTGATAATACGGAACCAAAGATGTGTGCACTCCTACCTTTTCAGCCGCTCATACTCTTTTTAGTCATAAAATAAAGATGTAATGGTTATTGCATACATGCAGCAAAAGGTTACTTTTATTGCATGTAATATTTGCTTTATCTCCAATCAAAGGCTGAAACATTAGTCAAATGCAACTAGTTGTGTGTGCACTCACACTGCACCGTGCAGGGAGGAAATATGCAAGTTACAATATATGTAGTCAGAAAGCAGCCTTCTTGTCTACTGGTGCCTATTTCTGCTGAACTACAAGCGACCACGTTTATTTTTTAGTGTTTTTTATTCTTATGGTATTGTTAGCTTTCTTGAGTTCCTTTATTGCTTCACTGGTTTTACAGATTGAATCCATTTTCTCAAGTTTTAAATTTCTTTAAAACTGCAATTACATCCAAATGACTGACAATCAATGTAAAATATAAGCCAAAGAAATATAAATATGGCAGAAAGTAAATTCCATTTAAATGGTACAAATAGCAATGCTATCAGTAAACATCTTTAGGTTCATAGGACTATACTAAGCTATTGGCCCGCAGGCCCTTATAACCCTTGCCAAGCATTTCAGCCATGTTCCCACAAAGTCAGGACCTGTTTTCCCTGTTCAGCAGGTACACAGGTGGGATCCCAGGGGTATATTTTCTGTTTCTCATCCAGTTGCCCAGGTTCCTCTTAGAGGGATAGTGAGGTACTCTGCTTGACATGGAGAGGGAGCCTATCCCACAGATGGGGAGTCATTGGGACACAAATGTATCTTGCCAACAAGTTATATAATGCCACAGAACAGGTTGAGGCCTTGGATGTGAGTTGCATGAGTGGAGTTTGACTTATGGATATGCAGAAACTCCATCAAAGCTGAGTCTGAGACAGCCTTGAATGACAGACACAGGTCATCTCTGAGCAGTCTGTATGAGACTGAGTAGATGGGCAGGGCTTTTGGCCTATCTGTATAGGATAGTTATTTGAGACCCTGTATTTTCATGGTCTGGAACCTCTGTGTCTCTCCACCTGCTACTTATGCTTGGCTATGTACATGTCGAAGGGCACATTGTACTCAGTGGGTCTGATAAGGGAGGAGTACAAGGATGTTATGACCTCCTTGTTCCTGGATGAAATACCTTTACTTATGAGGTGGGTCATGTAGAAATCCTTCCGTATAATGAAGGCAATGTGGGGGTCAAAAGTCGGGTTGCTATCAACATGGGTGCCCAAGTCCCTCACAACTGATTGCCTGCTTAGTACATTGTTAATGTGATAATTAGTGGGGATGCCATTTTTCCCAATGGGAATAATGATGCATTTCTTGGCATTCAGTTTGAGGCCATGCTTCTGGCACCAGTAATTAGTTTGGGTAAGGCCCTCTTGGAGGATGTTCACTTCACTAGCGGAATTTGACAGTGCCCAGCTTGCAGTCATCTGCAAACTTGGTCAGCCACAGACCACGTGTTTTGGTTTGCACCTCAGAAAAGTATATCCCAAACAGTAGATGCCCCAAAGACCAATCCTTGGGGTACACCACTCATTACAGGTGTAGTACTAGAGGTGGCTTCCCCTATTTTGACTGAGTGGGTTCTTTCAGTGAGCCAGTTAGCTACCCATATGGTAACATATCGGTTGTTGCCTAGCTGGGGGAGTTTATGTATTATTCCCAAATGGGAAATAGTGTCAAAGGCTTTGGCTAGGTCAAGGTAGGCGGTGTGCACGGTCTTCCCCTCATCCATGGCTGGAGACTGTTTTGAAGAAGGTGACTGAGTTTAACAGGCATGATCTCCCTTTGACAAAAACCAAACTGTGTGGAAACCAGCTTTTGGAGGTTGCCAATATCCTTGTTTATAAGGTCCATAATAATGCATTCCATGGCTTTGCAGTTCAGGCTAGTTAGGCTGGTGTGCCTTTAATTTCCTGGGTCAGTGGGTGCTCTACATTTGTGTAGAGGGATGACAGTGGCTGCCCTTCATTCTGCTGGGATGAAGCCAGGCTTTGGTTGAATAGAGTGCCTAGTGGTGCTGAGAGCTCTTGCTTGAGTTCATGTAGGACACAGCCAGGGATGTTGTCAGGTCCCACGGAGGCTGTATTTTTTGCCTTTGAGAGGCCATTAATGACCTGCTCCCTGGTGATGAGGGGAGGGGGGCAGGTGCTGAGGATGCCCTGGTTTACTGATAGGGTGATAAAGTTTTCACTGAACTTGTTTCCCAGCAGGTTGGCTATATCTGTGGTGTTTGTGTATGTTGGTATTCTTGACCACCAATTCAGAGCAGATTTGGGAGTTACCTTTCAGATTGCGGGTGTATGCGAAGAAGGCCTTGTGATTGTCCTTAGTGGTCGTGACCAATTTGGACTCAACTTTACCCATAGAGGATTTCACCAGTGACCTTATTTGCTTGTTCAGACAAAGGAGAGATTGCTTCCAACTTGACACCTGCTCCTTCTTGGTACTCAACACCATTTTTTTTCCTTTTATTATAGTCTATTACTGCTGTCCACCAGACAGGTTTACTCTTTCTTGAAGATTATTTGGTCCTGGCAGGTATTGCAGAGCCGATGCAGATATATAGGTGTTCATATAGTTTTGGATATAGGCTTTGACATTAGTGCTTGTTCCAACTGAAGGTATGGTGGCTGTGAAGCTGCTTATACCTGCTCTCAGGAGGTTGTAGTAAGCTTTGGAAAAATGATTTTTTTTGTTCTACCTTGGCATGGGGGGGGGGGGGTCAAGTGAGATGGTGACTTCGAAAGTGATTGCTATATGGTCTGACCTTACCAAGGATGATTACACTGTGGGGGTGCTACAGTGGCTACTCATGTTGATTAGTAAAAGGTCCAGGATATTTTCACCTCTTGTGGGGGTGTTGACCTGCTGATCCAATGCATTGACATTGATGAAGTTGAGGAATGTCTGGGCATTTATGTTTGAGCTAGAATAGGTCTTCCACTCTATGGTTGGGTAGTTGGTCACCTAGGATCAGGGTAGGGAGTTGAATCCAGACAAGAAGTTCCTTGTAGATCTGGATAAAGGCTTGTAAACCAAAAATATATATAGAATATATCAACAACAAAGAAGTAGAGGGTTGAATCTTGATGGATTCAAGTAAGTCCAGATAGGACTTCCTGAGGCATGGCTGGGGGGGTCTGTAGCTAGCTGTGATTTGAATAGGTGTTTTTTAACTGCACCTGGAGCATCTCCTGTGCATCATACTGTTTGGCCAGCCTTGAGGTGTGTACATCTTTGATAAATATTGAAAATCCACCTCCTTTGGCTTTGTAGTCCTCTGTTTGGGGTCTGAATGTATAGTAGGGCAAGTAATCTGGTAAAGTTTGGGTGCTCTCCGCAGCTTTGAGCCAGGTTTCAGTGACTGCACAAATGTCAGCATTTTCCAGTATGAGGAATGCTTGCAATGAGTGCTATTTCTTGTTAAAACTCCTAGCGTTTAGCAGCATGAACTTTAAATTTCATTTAGAAGAATTTTTCATGTTGGTAATTTTGCCCTCATGACTTTGTTTAAAAAAGGCAGTATGGGGGAGGCAAGAGCCTTTGCCAGAAGCCTTAAGCTGAGGGGAGACAGATGAAGACCATCTCTGACAAAGCATCATGGAATGTCAATCACATCTTCCAAGGCTTTCTGGTACTGGATCCCTTTGGAATGACCCCATAAACTAAGCCAATTTTTAGTCATTTTCTTTTTGTTTTGAGGCATCATTCTGGGTGATGGTAGGATGCTGCTTAAAGTTAGGGCTATACCTGCCTGGGACACCCATTCAGCAAGCTCAGTCATGTCTGTCCTTGTATAGTACAGAGGTATGTCTCAAGTCATTCACATGAACATGGACTAAGACACTGTCATAACAGTACCTGTTGAAAGACTTGAGTGTGTGAGTGATGTGGCAGATTCTAGCACCTGACAAGCAACTTACAGTGACTTTCCCCTTGTCTAGCCTGGTGAGGGGTATATCTGTGTGTCTCACAATAGAGTCTCCTGTGACCAGTATGTTGGGTTTGTGCCTTAGAGGCTGCGAGACACAGGCATGTGTACTATGTGTGGTGCTTGGTGTAGTTGGGATTGTGGTATGTGTGTGTGTGTGTGCTTTTGCCTTGGGGGTCTTGTTTAGGTATGTTTTTGGTGAGACCCTCAATATATGTAGGAATGTACTGTACAGGTGTGGGTGGTGGTAGAGGCGTGGTGTTTGTGCAGACAACTTTCTCAGTGCCAAATGTACTGGCTTGTGATTGAGACAGTAATGATTCTAGGTTCTTAATGTAATTGCATCTCTCACATATTGTGTTCCTAGGTGGTAGAAGAAGAGGGTTGTCCGTTTACATGAGGCAGTTGCTACACTGTCTCAGGGTGCTCATATCAACCAGACTAGCTAGAGAAACTACAGGAATTTGTCAGTCTATGGTTGTCTGACTCTGTGGAAGAGATGTCAAGGATAGTAGAGTAGGCACTATCAGAATAGTGTACCTATAGGTGTGAGTAGAGCTGGACAAAATCAACACCGTTGCAAGGGAAGGCATCAGTTACACAGGAGTGCTGGTAAGGGAAAAATGCAACTGAGATACCTCACAATGGGTTAAAACAGCACAGCAGTAGTGCACGACAAGCAAACACAAGGTTTAGGTACCAGAAAAGTTGGAAGAAGTTGGAAGAATCTAGAAGCCCGAATTACTACCCAATCCTGCTAGCCCATGCACTTTCAAACAATCATTCATGCTAGAGAAGGTCAGGCAGCCCTGTTACTCTCACTACCAGAGAAGACCAGCCCCTACCAGCATAAAATCCCTGCCAGAAACTCAAGAAATTCAACAAGAAAAACAACCAGGCCTCGATACAGCAGGCCTCTATCCAGACTATGCTACCTGTCTATAACACAAAAAAACTCACAGGAAATGCACAGAAAAGCACAGAGCACTCACAAACAGAAAATACAACTCTCAGTATGAAAAAGCAGTTTACAGTTAATTAATTCAATAAAAATGCAATTACAGTAATGAAAAGCTATCTAGCAATGAAAAATGCAGTTAAAACAGTATAAAACAGTACAAAAATGCAGTGAAACAGTAAAAAAAATGTTGTAGATTAGCTGTATAGCACAACTATAAGCGTTAAGAAGTGCAATTCAGTGAAATAACTGACATGGAATTCATTCAGTCTTGTACTTCTCAGCTGTACAGATTTTCGCAGTGTGTCCAGAATGTTGCCTCATTTTTGATCATGGTTTTATAAAATTGTGGTTTTCTGGCAAATTAGTGGCAATTCATTAAAGATTGCAGTTGAAATATGACAGATATGAATTTTAAGACTTCAATTTCAGACTTCATACCCTTCAGTAAATTAATTTGAAACCTGTTCTATCAACTTTCTAAATTTGTAAGCGCAATATTTAAAAATTGTCCCTGTTTGGGGCCTTTGGCCCACTTTCATTTATGTTTTTGTTCAGATTTCTTGTTCTAAGAGGTTGAGAGTCGATGTTCTGTCTCCATATCAGTACTGTAATGCATATAATACCAATATTGTATTTTTCCCTGAAAAGTTTGGAAACCACTTTATATTTTTGACACCATTTATATAGGTATTAAAGTCTGAGTACTTCTGTTAAGCAAGACTTGAGCTTTCATGGGACAACAGGAAATTCCTTCTTGACTGCTTGTCTTTTGAGATATTTACAGAAATATGAAAACTGTGCTTATCTGTACAATCCATACAAGTAATATGGAATTCTCCCATGATGATCAACTTGCCTGCCTGTGATATTTGCCCTGTTTCTTCAAAATCATGTAAGGTTTTACATGATCTCATTTGTTTGTAACCCACTTGATTTTTGGAAATATTGCATACCTTTATAATTACTGTTAAACGGCAATGAATATCTGTAGTGTACATTATACATGCATGCATAGACAGTGACAATGCTTTTTCATATCATTTACCATGGATTTTTGCCCCATTGCCCTCAATAATACGTTGCTCTCTTGAATAAGTGATGTACAACATCTCCAGTTCAGGACATCCAAGATTAGCAATGTTAGGGCATGATGTCAGTAACAAAGCAATTTCTTATGCTGATTGGTATTTACTAGTAAGTCACTTTGATAAGGCTGAAAGTCTCAAAATATGTCTGGTCTCTATAAGGAGTTATAGGGGATTTTAAAGTATCCAAAAAAGGATTTGTAGATGTGAATGAGTGCCAGAGGAATAATTTTGCTGGATTGAATTCGGTGAGAACCAAGGAAATGGATTGCCCTTAATGGTACAGAATATTTATTCCCATATTAATACTACTAATATACATACACCAATAACTACTGGCTTTATTGTGAATTCTTAAATAATTCAAACATTCTTTGAAGTTCAAGAAGCGGTTCTAAAATGATTTGTATGGGGAAAAACTGAATCTGAATATCTGATTCTGCTTTCATTTGCATATTAGTCTTGTATTTCTAGATAATATGTTGGTATTGTAGTTGTAGCTTGAAAATATATAATGCTTGTTCTTTTTGTTCTTTGTAGGCTTTCGTGCTGGGAATCCTTATTTTCCACCTTTCGCATTCCCTTTGCAGGAATATCCCAGTTATGTTTTTTCACAGCCTCAGGTGCCACAAGGGGGCTATAGAAGACCATATTTTAATCCCCACTTTCCTGCTCCACTGTATTATCATGCAACAAGATTCCGACATTATAGCTGTCCAGCTAAAAAAATGGAGACAAAAGAAACACAGACTGATCCAAGGGAAGCGGGAAAAATGAACCGGTACCAATCCCCACATGTGGATTTAAATGTTTATGATGCAAGAAATGTAGAGGGAGCTGAATCTGGGATTGAATCTGTAAATACGAGTGTGTCAGCTAAAGCAGATGACTCATTACCAGTAAGTGAACAAATTCGAGGCCTGGTGGAAGATAGCCCTCCTAATTCACCAGAATACAAGGAAATGCCTCTTGGAAGTTTTGCTTTTGAGAAGGAAGAAGTCAGGATACAGTATGCAAATGGTACACCTACAATACAGCTCTGGAATTCTTACGAAGAAACAATACCAATCTATGATGCTTCAAGTAGTAAACCAGATAACCTGGTTCAGAAGGTCCACTCCTGTGAAGGAGTTGTACTTGGTCCTCATTATGAGAAAGAAGAAAGTGTTTTACATAACTCATGTTCTGAAGTACACAAAGATGAGCAAGAAACATTTGTTCCTTCAGATGTATGTCTAGAAAGAGACAGTCAAGTGCTTCTTGGAACAGAGAAAGGGATGCAGCAGCTGGCAAATCAAAATATGAAACCAAAGGCAGATAGGGACGAGGAAGTAAAGGTAAAGCTGGATGCAAGAAAAGAGAACAAAGATATGAAACATGTGGATTCAAGTGAGGCTCGGACTGTAAGACAAGACCATAAATCAATCTGCAAAGTATCCATAAGCTCCAAGATAACTCCGCAAGATGCCGACACTAGCAATGAAGAAAAATGTGCACCTAGCACTGAGGAAATGGATACGAGTCCACATGACAAAAGCCCAAACACTAATGACAGTTTGCTACAAGAGAATAACAGTAATTTATGGACAGATTCCTTTGAAACCTACATGCCTTCTGAAAGTTGGCTTGCTTGTTTTGATAATATGGACACAGATTACAATTATGAAATGTATCTTCAAAAACGGAATCAAAAACATCAAAGTATCCTCAGTTTTACTTCAGATGAAATGTCTTCCAGAGATGAGGGATCCTCAATGGATAGTTCTTCAGTAAGACCAACAGTAGCATATTTTGTACCTAGCTTTATGTTAAAAAAGCACAAAAGCTCACTTGGAAGTAATGATGTGTTAAACTGTTTGGAAAAAGATAGGGTTAAAAGTAGTGGAGCCATTAACAAAGATGAAGGTATAGTACCAAGAAAGCTAACCAGTGCTGCAGGCAGCTGCTCTCATGTTAGCTGGAATTTTAAAAATCCTCATGCAGATTTTAAGCTTTGTAATGAAAACTGGAAACAGACTAGCTCCTCTCTAGCATTTCATGGAAAACAGAAATGTTACACAAAGAAAACAAAAGGATCTTCTTTGTCTGATTCAGAGCAGTACCATATAGAAGAGGAAGATGGAGATGAAGAAAATGGACATGAGTATGAAGAAGAAGATGATGATGATGATGACGATTTTGATGATGAAGAATATTCTTGTGAAGAAACTGTTGCATTGTCAAAGTCAGTCCCCACTGCAAGTTGCTATTTAAAGCATCCTTACCAAAAACTGATTATTTGTCGACAGCCACATGGTTCAATACACTTGCCACATCAAACAGTTAAGGCAAAACTGCACAGAAATAAAACTACAACTATTGAGAGGACAGGCAATGATGACTGGCTGGTACAGGAAAAGCAGCAAGCCTTTACTTATGACAATTATAGTGACCCTGATCAGAACAGGCTGTTAAAAGTGGACAAAAAGCAAAAAGATGCAAGAGATGCCAAGAAAGTAATGCAGAAGTTCTCAGGAGGTAAGCTGCTATGCTTGTATGCAGATGATGATGATGATGATTCACTGTATTGTAGCTAAATGAATCCAAAGATGGCACCCTTTCTATTTGACAGGTAACCAACAGATATTTATTACACAACAAAAATATTAAGTTTATGAACTTAAAAATACTTAGGCATGTCTCCAAAATTAGACAAGAGCCTATTTTCAGGTTTAATTTACCCCTTCACTCATTTTTCTGAATCGTCATCGCATCTGATTTTTGAAGCAGTCTTGTACAATACCACATTGTGTAACCAACATACTTGTGTGAACAATTTAAAGAGAGAGACTTCTTGCATCTGCTTTTTCCATAGCAAGACTAAATGACCTTGTATGACAGAATTCTGCAGTATAGTTCTTTAATGTTTACAGATTTTTGCAGTCTTTGATGTGCTGATGCTTTCCCATCATGTTGCTGCTCTGTTAACATGTTTGAGTAGTATCCCTCATTCCTGCCATAAGTGGGAAATTATGGTCTGTTTGTGTTCACATTTTATGCTTATTAGATTCAATATTTTGGCTGGATGTGCCAAATTTTCAATGGCCTTTGTTCCTTGTTCATATTTTCAATGTCTGTATGTTGAGAGGTATGAGCCAAGGTGATAAAAGGGGCCTGTACTATGCTCTTATGCATAAGAAATACTGGAGGGGGGGTTGTAATGCAATCCAGGTCAGAGTGCATGCCCTCCAAACAAGCATTGTATTCTTCCACAGTAACTTGGTACAGTAAATACTACTGCTAGGTATACAACTCGTCAGTGTTGCTACTTATTATATTCCCATTCTCCTAATCTAGCTCTCTCTTGGAAAATAACTGTGCACTTAAGGCAATAGCATTCCATAAAGTAATAAAATATGAACATTTTGTAACGTTCTAAGTAGTAAAACCAGGCAAACAATTGCCCATTTCACAGAGCGTTGTACTGCTGGACTTGTAGAATTGAGTCTTTGTGACTACATTCCAACATTCTGTCAGTGAGTACCCTCTGACATATGAAGTTGAGGGACATAGCCGGTGGCATATTTGGAGGTTCAGGCATGCTTTCAACTGTCAGTTTTGCACTGCTGACTCTCTTGCTGCTCATGTACAGTATAGTGTGCACATTGTGACTTGTCAGACATCTTTTTCTCCTACAATGCGTCTCTTGGTGAGAACGGTGAGAGGGTGATACTAACACCCCTTGTGTTACTGTCTTGCAACCTACTTATAAAAGCGTCAGGCTAAAGCAACCCTTCATTCCCTCGCATATATTTCCTTGTTTTTACCTTCTGTTTTATTTTGTGGGCTTGGATGAAATAACTGGATATTGTGGATGTCTATACTTGAAAAGAAATTCAGATTTCAGCATACTTCCTAATGTGAATAGGGGGGGGGGGGTGAGTTATACTGTCTTCTGTATTCTAAACAGCAAATTTCCTCGTCTCCCTTATTTCCATTGTCATCATATGTCAGTGTGTTTCCCTGTAAACACAATGGCCTTGCTTTTCTTTCTATGATAACAAGTGATCAACAAGACATTTGTTATTTCTTAATTATCCATGTGCCCTAAGCAGTCGGAGTAGCATATTGCCTGTCATCCTTGCTGCAAATGTGAGTGAGAATTCATATTCAATAACATGCTACTTATTCATGAAACTGGCCTACATTGTCCTTTTCAATATGTATTAGCAGTAGAATAACTGTTTCTTCTGTGTGTTGGGTATCTGTGGTTGCCTTAAACCATCTTAACTGTAGGTTATATCTTCCAATAATTTTCTGTTTAGACATTTTTTCCATTATTTATTTATTTATTTTATTTTACATTTGTTGACCGGGCTAGGCTAGCTGGAGAAATTTCCATTTTCAGTAGCGGCCCGGGGAGAAAAGCTCCACAGAGTGAGATACATACAGAAAATGTAACAAACCAAAAAATAATGATAACAATAATATTTATAATAATGGAGTTAGTATTAGGGTTTGCAATAACAAAAATAAAGACTAGTAAACCCTTCAATGTTAAGTAGTACTAAAGGGTTAATTCCTATGACACACAATACTATCTACATGACATGATAAAAATTGAGAAAGAGAAGGAAGAAAAAGAGAACTTAATAGATATAGTCAAAAGGAAAGTATGTAAGGAAAGTAGAGTGTAAGAAAGTAAGGGAAATGATAGAGATTAACTGTGGAGAAAAAGCTAACAGTGGGGGAAGAAGAGTAAGACAAAGAGGGAGTAGTGAGTGAAGGAGGAAGGGAGAAAAGTTATATTTTGTTAGTAGTAGTGAATTAGCTAGTCAGGTTTATTACATGAACAAAGCCAGTGATTTTGGAAATGCAGTTTAATATTTTGTTTGAAAAGAGGCAATGATGTAATCTTTGTTATGTTAGTAGGTAACAAATTCCATTTAGCCCCAACAGCATTGGTAAAAAGAGAGTCACCAGCATTATTATTTGATTTTATAGAACTTGTCAGAATTTTACTGGAGGAGCGGAGAGAGTTAAGATTTTTATATGGGGTAATGAGTTGTGAGAGTATTGGGGTATTATTAGGTTGGTATAAGATTTTGTGGGCAATGCAGAGTTGGTGGATTATCAGATAGTTCTGAAACTCAGGCCAGCCTAAAAGTTTTAAGTTTATACAATGATGTGTTTTATAGGGGTTGCCGGTAGCAAAGCGGCAATGTTATTATAGCAGGTTGCCAGTTTGTTAAGACTTGTTTTTTTGAGATTGGTGAAGATAGGTGAAGCATACAGAAGAGTAGAGATAAGGTGGGAGTGAGCGATCCTTGTTCTAGTTGAAGGTGTGAGAAAAGGTCTAATTCGATATAGGGATCCTATCTTTCTATTAACTTGTTTTATGGAGTTGTTAATGTGTAGGTCAAATGAGAGATTATTGTCTATTGTAATGCCTAACAATTTAGTTGATGTGTCAGGTGAGATGACAGTGGCGCTGTTGGAGGAGATAGAGAAGTGTAAGGGAGAGGTCCTGGATGTGGGGGTAAAAAGAAGAAGTTTGGTTTTCTTTGCATTTAGTAAGAGGAAACGACTAGAGAACCATGTTTCTACGGTATTGAACACAGTTTGGGTGAGAGAGATAAGTTCAGTGGTAGAAGATGCTGAGCAGATGAGTGTAGAGTCATCAGCGTATTGAATGCAGGTTGCTTGAGGGATTATAGTTTGAAGATCATTGATGAAGAGGGAGAAGAGAAGTGGTCCAAGGATAGAGCCTTGTGGAACACCAATGGAAACAGGCAAGAGTGAAGAGGTGTGGTTATCCCAGAGAACAGCTTGTTTTCTATCTGTGAGGTAAGATTTAAACCATGTAATGGTTGGGATGTCGAATGAGAGGGATTCAAGAGTATTAAGTAACAAAGGGTGGTTAACCATATCGAATGCTTTGGACAGGTCAATGAAGAGGGCAGATGAGAGTAAGTTGTTGTTGCGGTTCTGATTAATGGTATCTACAAAAGAAAGCAGGGCAGTGGTGGTACTGTGGTGTGGTCTAAAGCCATGTTGACAGTTTGCTATTATGTTGTGATGAGAGAGATGTTGCACGAGTTGAAGGTGGATACATTTTTCCATGATCTTAGCCAAAGGTGAGAGGAGAGCAATGGGCCTATAGTTAGCGTAGTCAGTTGAGTGTCCACCTTTGTGTAGTGGGATAACATGAGAGACCTTCCAAATTTCGGGATGATTCCTTCTTTGATTGTCCTATTTATGAGAATAGATATAGGATATGCAATAACCTTGGCAGCTTTTGAAGAAAAGAGATGGGAGCTTATCAGCCGAGGGGGTACATGGTTTTAGTTTTAGAAGAAGTTTGTGTATGTATGATGTAGAGATAGGTTGTAGTGAAAATTTAAAGGAGGAGTTAGTTTGGTTACGAGATGGGCAGAAATTGTTGGCATTAAGTTGTTTAGCTAGAGTTTGGATAGTTTCTGTGAAGAAAGAGTTAAAGGCATCTGCAGTCTGCTGTGGGGTGTCAGGATCTGCATTTAGTGGGGAAGGTGTTTTGGAAGTTCCTGGGGAGAGGAGTTTATTAATTGAGGACCAGAATTGTTTTGAATTATTAAGATGAGTTTGTTGTAGTTCGATATAGAATTTCTTTTTGTCTCACTAAAGTACTTGCCCTATGGCCCCTGATTTCTGTGCCCCTTTAGGTTCAGAAGTGAGAACCTGGTGTCTGTGGCTTGGGTAAGAGCCCTATGGCCTATTTTTCCCATGTGTGGATCCTTATCAGCCCATTCATTTCCCTGAAAGGTGAGATTCTAGAGAGCTAGATACCAGTTCTGTAGTGGTCATCTCTGTCTACATCTCAGTGGACAGCTTATGGACTTTGCTAAAGCTGGTTGGAAGAAAAAGTCCCGCTCCCCCCAGTGCCTAACTTCCAATTTCTGATATTCTCTCTGCTACAACAGTGTGAGCCTGGCCAATCACATTCATGAGTTAACATAGGAGCCATTAATGTGACGGCATGGTCGCCTCCCAAATTAGGGAAATGTGTTTCACCACTCAAGCACACTGTTCACCAGCTGGCCCCTCCAGTACCCATTACACTAGGTGAACTCCAATTGTGTTTTCATAGTTGGGGCTTTATCCTTTGCACCAATCAGATCAGGCTCTCTTTACCCAGTTTCATAAGCCATCTAGACCTGGCATTTAACTAGTAGTGAAGTTTGATCTTATAATTTTTTTATGTCCGTTTTATCTAGCTTTTTCTGTACATTCTACTGATGCTGTTAATTGTACTTTAAGAAACACAGCTGGAGTGTAAATTAGCTTGAGCTAATATCAGAGGAGCTGTGTGTCCCTTACTATACTTACCTGCTAGATATCTCCAACAAGAGCATTTTAAATGCTGAATCTTAACATTTGAAAAGCATTAAATGACAATGTTGTGTAGGAAAATCCTAATTTAATCTCACACCTACATCACTGTTTGACAGAGGATGACTGAAATGCCTATAAATTTGAGGAGTCTGGATCCACCTTGGTTTTAGGTGAGTGTTTCACTGTATGGCCATTTACAGAATGCATGCTGCTCAATCCTCACTGTCTTCTCTCACATTTTTTTCTTTATATTAAGCAGAAATGAAGCTGCTTGAAATATGCTAGGATAGAGACTTAGAGGCTTTTAAGATGTTTACAAGCTGTTACTCTGTGTGCTTAAGGCACTTTATATATAGTCCCTGTGTGTTAGGTGAAATTTGCTCAGTGCACAAATTTTAAAGTTTTTTTTATATTTCAAAAGTAAACAAATGGTTGCCGTTTTCATAATTTAAAATAAAAAAGAAACGTCTCCATGTTGTTGGCAAGGGTCAGAGTTTGAAATGGGTCCGAGGTCCAATACATTTTTGGGAGCCAAAACTTTAAAGAAGCTGGCCTATGACTGTGCTTGGTAAAGAGGGAACAATTCATGAAGTAATAGGTTATATCTCGGTGTCCAGGACTGAGCCCATTGTATAACTGATACTACCAAAGTTGCTTTCCATCTCTTTCAAATGATCTTCAATTACATTGCATAGTTCTCTGGCTTCTCCAGTAGCTGGGCCTCTAATTCCTGCCTCTTTTATCTGTCCTCAGTTCTTTAATATTTTCCTAGAAAATGTTGAGAGAGTCTTCCAAACATATTTCTTTCTAATGTAACTGCTTTTCTTACTGGATTGTTAATGTTTAGGTGCTTATCTGAGTTCTAAGATTGTGTCTAAATACTAGTTCTTTTGTAATACTCTTGGGTTGATTCCCTTCCCTTATTTGGTTCTTCACACAGGTGTTTAACTAGGGGTAGTTATTTTGTTTTGAGCCTTTTGGTCTGTATAGGGAACAACTTCTCCTGGATGAGTGTGATTCGTTATTATATCGAGGACATTTGCTCCATCAGTTTGTTGAAAAATAGAGCTCCATTGTAGTTTTATCCAAGTGAAAACCAGTCATTTCTTACAATTTTGTGAAATAATTTCCCTCAAACATACACCTGGGTATGTTTGTGCTTTTGAAAGACCAGTGAGACATCACTGAACAGTGGTCCCTTAGACAGGTAGGCAAGATTTCAGTCTTTCTATATCTGTGCTGATGGTTGGTTAGTTGCATCTCATTTTCAAACCACCAAGAAAAGTGTAGGTTGCCCAAGTAAGGTAATGCAAGAATCGTCAGACAGTTGTGAGGTAAAGCTTTTCTGTGGTTCTGCCACTCGATTGCCTAACAATATGAATCTATTTCTGAAATAATCAAATGATATGGCACTACATTTTTCCAGTAGATCTTTTGAGGAGAAACCTAGTTCAACATTCAGATAACTAACTAGTCAGGTTACTAATCCTCATTTAGACAACACTTTTTTTTTCAGTAGGCTTGCTTGTCTCGGGTTTCTGAGTACCTGCATGATACCTCCTGCTCTTTGATCCAACCTGTTGACAATGACCATACGATAATTCTAATATCAACATCCCTTGGACATCCATCAATTATTTTCTTGGATATTTAAAAAAAAAAAAAAAAAAAAAAAAAGTATTTACTCAATTGAAATGCAATGGATGATTAGCCACTAGAAAGGTAGATTACTGTAAAGGCAGCACCATCAGTTAAACAGAAGTTTAAGCTGCTTCAAATAACTTAGGACCGGGCTATCAAGATATCTACAAGCTGTGTGGGCTAACAGTTAATTTGAACTTGACTGATGCATACTCTGTTGCAATAAGTATGCTAAAACATCTAAAAGGTGCTTCAACAAAGTATTAAGCTATTAAGTAGTAAGGGTGTGCAGACGCAACAAAGTATTAGTTTAAGGGTGTGTATACTTATGCAACCAGCTTATTGTACTTTTTTATATATATATATATATATATATATATATATATATATATATATATATAAAAGTACAATATATTGGAACCTAGTCTGACTTTCCTGGTCAACAAATGATAAATAAATAAAAAATAAAATAAAAAATAAATATTTTCCCTAACAGATTTGTTTGTTTTTCAATTGAATTGTACAGGTTATAGGTCACATTAAAGGTGGGAAAAGTTTTGAAATTATTTATTGTGGTCTCATTTTTATACCACAAAAACCTAGCATTTTAACAGGGATATGTAAACTTTTTATATCCAGTGTATATGTAAATGCAAGCTGGTAGCATGCATGTTACTTCCATTCTGGTTGGAAACCAAAAAGGCAGTCTCTAAGTGACAGCAAGTTGAGAAAATCCCTACAACCAGCACAAATCAAAAGATGAGCCACAGTTTGGGCTAAGAGATGAGTAAATATCAAGCATATCTGAAAATTGAAAAGCAAGTTCAGCTTAAGAATTTAACAGCACATGCCTCAAAAGATCAGTCACTTGGATCTTTGAGTGAGTGTTCCCCTGCTGGGTGATTGGGGGTGATGGTCATTCACTTTTTATTTCTGAAAATCTATTTTTATGGCTTTCTTTCTGAAGATGAAGAGAGGGCAATTGAAATTGTTGAGAGTGAGTAATTTAATTAGAGGGGTCCTGGGGATGCAATTGGTGGTTGTTGAGCATGATGGCTTAATCCATCAACCCAAGTATTACTTTATGAAAACTTACCCTGACTGGCATGAGCAGTGTGTGCTTAGTAGGTCTTCCAACTAACATGCTGTAGTAAGATAAACAAGGGCATGTCCACCATTTTCCAAGAATGTCCAACAGTGTCATTGGCTCTGCCCTTCTTTGGTCCTTATTAGCAGCATCCACTCACTATCAGCTAATGTCTCCTGCTTCTGGCAACTCATCTTCACCATCTTATATATATTGTGTTTTTTTTTTCTTAAATTTATTTGAATGGTTCAGATTGTAAACAAGTTTTTGTCTATTTCACAGCTCTACTTCACGATTTTGGGGGATAGTGTCTTGCTTCCTTTCTGATTAGTTTCTCTTTAGCTGAAAATGAGGGGAAGACTGCTGGAATAACCAATAAGCTTATATAATTTGTGAATACAAGTTTTACTAATGCTTATGATTCACTGTGGTCCCACTGTTTGCACAAGCTTGCAAATCTGCTACCCCTTTACCTGTACAAATGTGCACATACATAATATATGTGTATGTCTCTCTACCTGTAGCTATTTAACACACATGTATAATATACTGTGTTTGCAAATTTAAATGTGCTGAGCTATCTGCTATCGTATCACTTGATCTGAAAATTTTAAAGGTGCAGAAGTGGAAGCAAACCAAATCCAGACCACACACCAGTGCAATGACCTTGATTGGTGGAAAGGTATGTTTATTCAAACAGTCATAGCACTGTTATGAATGTTTCAGCATTTGGGGTGGAAAGGTATGTTTATTCAAACAGTCATAGCACTGTTATGAATGTTTCAGCATTTGGGGTGGGAATGTGTGTTGACAGCTTAAATTGGGGTTAAAGGCTAGGTAAGGGCATAACTTGAGTGTTGTGTACGAGTTTTACGTGTAGACGTCAGTTTGTAGTGTACTGGTAGTTTGATAGTAGTGTTAGGGAAAGGGTTTTTCATAAGAACTTATAGAGTTGCTGTTAGGAACAAGGTTAGCACACATGATGGTGCGGGGGGGGGGGGTGAAGCCTGTAATAAACATGTTTTGAGGTAACGCCTTACACTTTAGTCACTGGATTAAAGGTGAAGTATAATCAAATGATTACATCCATCCAAGGCTGATGAGTCGCTTATGACTCTCATTGAAGCTTTTGACCATCATAAAATATGGTGAAGTATTAACCACAGGAAAATGTTTATTATGAGGAATACAGTTTGAATACAATGAAGAATTAATCACAGAAACCATTTTCCAACTACATGATTAAATAGTTAATGACATTTTATTGTTTGTTGTATATAACAAAAATATGTCTGAGTATTATATGAAAAACGTTATACTTGGTTACAGAAGACATGAGTTAACAATATATAAATATTTTGTTGCTACCTGTCATGATTGCTGAAGTTCTGCAGATTATGGTAGAGTATTAACTATGCAAAGATGGCACTGTTCTGAAGTTTGAAAATATAGGAATGAACATTTTTTTTCAGTGCAAATTTTAAATATTGCATATTATATCCCCACAACCCCTGCAAAGGTAACCACCATGAAAAACTTCTCCAAAGCTGACTTTGGACTCCTAAAAACAGAGGTGGCTAACTTCACAGCACCCATGTAAATGGAAAATAGAAGGATGACCACCAAACCATACACCAATGCACTCTACAAACACATACCTAAATGCATGGAATTAACCATACCCAACAGAACCAAGACGCTCTCCTCCAAAAAAAGGAAGCCAATCTGGTGGTCCCCTGCCATTAATAAACTCTAAAAAAGAAGGAAGAAACTGTTGCAGAAAAATGTGAAGTCCCAAGACTGGAAAAACTCCCATTATTAGCCTCAACAAAAAGGTGAGACCCCCTCATCAAAAACTCTAAAGCCAGCTATGAAGGCAGAATTGCGGCAGATACTAAAAACAACCACAAAGTCTTCTATAGTTATATCAAGAATCTCCATGGCAATACCCAGGTTTGCTCCGAGTTACTGCACAATGGTACCTCCTATACTGAGCCAACAGATATTGCCAACATACTGGCCGACAGATTCAGTGTCAACTTTGCCCCCCCCCCCCAAAGGACCAATCACAATACTGGAGAAATACCAGGCACCCAGGATTACTGCAGCACAGGTTAAAGCTGCATTGTCCAAGGCCAAGAATACAGCTTCCATGGGACCCATCAATATCCCTGGATGTGTTCTAAGTGAACTGGCACCACATCTGTGTGCCTTGTTCAATCGCAGCCTCAGGCTTTGTCCCTACCAAATGGTGCACTGCTACAGTCATCACTCTCCATAAAGGGGGGAGTGACTGCAGACTCTGGGAATTATTGCCCTATTAGCCTGATGAGTCTAATATGTAAGGCTATGGAGCGCATCATCATGGACCTAAATAACAAGGATATTGGGAATCTTCAGACTCTAGATCCCACTTTGTTTTTTGTGAAAGGTAGATCATGCCTGCTCAACCTGGTTGACTTCCTTGAGTCAGTCACCAGAGCTGTGGAAGACGGCAAGACAGTTCATAGCCTGCCTCAATCTGGCCATGGCCTTTGATACCATTTCCCACTTAAGAATTATTGATAAATTTGCCAAACTAGGCATCAACCCCTATAACACTAGGTGGGTTGCAAATTGGCTCACAGAACCCACAGCATAAAAATAGCGGACTCTAAGTCAGACTACTGACCTGTTATGAGTGGAGTCCCACAGGGATTGGTCCTGGGTTCTCTCCTGTTTTGCATCTACTCCTCAGAAGTTCAGGCCAACACAGAGGGACTGTGGCTGACCAAGTTCACAGATAACTGCAAGCTGGGAGCCATTATTAACTCCCCAAGTGATGTCGACATCCTACAGAAAGGCCTCATTGAGACCAATGGCTGGTGTTGATACCATGGCCTTAAGCTTAATGCTAAAAAATGCGTTGTCCTCCCCTTTGGGAAAAACTCAGTTCCCACTAATTATCACATCAATGGGGGCCCACTGAACACTGAAAGCATTATAAGAGATCTGGGGACACAGATTGACAGCAACCTCTCCTTCGACCACCACATTGCCACTGTGGTCAGAAAGTCCTATGTGGCACATCTCATTACCAAGGGTTTTGCAAAAAGGAAGAAAGAGGTCATCCTCTCTCTCTGCTCTTCCCCTCATTAAGCCAATCCGAGAGTATAATACCCCATTTGGCATGTACCTCACTAGACACATGCAACAGCTGGAAAGCCCACAAAAGTACCTCACAAAGAGGATCCTCAGCCTTAAACACTTGTCCTACATGGACAGACTCAAAAAAACTCCAGCTATTCTCGGTCTCATATCGTCTACTAAGAGGCAATCTCTGCTTAACTTACAAAGCCATGTCTAACCCAGCTCTATTTGAAATGCTACATCTAAAGAAATCCCAATTCCTCTGCACCACACGCTCCAGAGACCTCAACCTTATTACCACAATCAGCAGAACATGCTGGAGGTATAGGTTCATAACCCAGAGACTGCCCATGCTCTGGAATAGACTTTCCCATACATGTCAAGCAGAGCACCTCACTGGCCCTCTTCAAGAGAAATCTTGATGAGTGGATGGGAAATAGAAAGTTCACCCCAGGAATCACTCCAGTGGCTCTACTTGATAGAGGCACTGGGAACTAATGGGTGGCACAATGCCAGATCACTTCTATGGGCTAAACTTGTAAAGGCTCCAGGGCCATTAGCCTAGTACATACCTATGAACCTATGGTTAAGTATTAACATACAGTGAAGTACTAACCATATGCAGAACCAAGTTTTGTAACTGTATGACTGACATACAAGGCTATTGAGTCTTGTGACATTTTATACCTTGTTAGCAGCTTTCCTCATGCCCAACCTTGTTAGCGTCAGTGAATAAATGTAGAGATGTGCATCCAGGAATGTAGTTTGTTTAAAGCAATAGAATGAGCTGAACTACTCAACATGCAAAGAATGTTTTATTCCAGAGGTCTGGAAGGTGCTGGGTTATAAACCTGTCCTTCCAACATGTTTCATCTGTTGGTGAAGATTGTCTGTGGTTAAAGTACTGGTAGAGCCATTTGATTTTCTAGAGATAAAGGTGGTTCAGGACAACCAGGTGTCTAATGGAGCAGTAAGAAAGACATATATCCCATTAGTCTATAAGACACTAAAAAAGGGATGTAATTTGTATTCTCAACAGCTCAGGGACATTAGGGCTGTGATCTTTTTCATTAGGAACTTTTGGGGGTCTTCTAATTCTTTGATGTGATGTGTTTTTAGTGAGATACATCACAAAGGGGATTACTGTATCCCTTTGGCAATTAGCTGTGCTAAATAGGTTTCCTGACGACTGCTGTAACATGATGGTCAAAACAGAGGGACTTTACAACCCGGGTTCCTTAATCTGTACATCTTCATTTTGTAGTGGTGTGTTGTATCAAGAGGGGGGAGGGGTTGTCTATTAAAAGTGATGATACTACACTTTTTGGCATTTAGTTTGAGCCCTTTTTTTTTTTTTTTTTTTTAAATCAGGGTTTGTCTGTGAGGGAGACTTTGCAAACTGCTGGTTGTTTTGTTGTCATTTGGAAACTCTCTTTTAGCTTAGAGTCTTGGTACTCTCCTTTGAGAGCTAGGAAGTAAATGCTCAAAAGAGGGTGGTTGCACCAAACTCTGAGGAATACCACTGGTCTCTGTCATACCTCCTGAGAAGGTGCCTTAAACTTCTGATGTGTGGGTTCTATCTCATCACATATTGGTTGATTTATTTTATAAACATTTAACTTGTGTATAATGCCAGAATGGAAAACGGCGTAGAAGATTATCAACAAATTAAACTATGATGTATGTATGTACCACATGACTACCAACTACAAAAAAGGAGCGCCTCCAGTATCAGAGTTTGCTGATCTCTGGGCTTTGTCTTGGTTCCTGTAACTGCTCCATATCCTTATTAGGAAGAAAGGAAGCTTCTTTGTTTACCAGTGGGAGTGGGAAGCACTGAGCAGCCTATTTGTCCATTTTGGAGTGGTTTCAGCCAGAAACTAGTAGTCCATTGACCATTTTGGGTCAATTCCCAGCTCTTTTCAACCCCCTGCTATAAAGCACGCTAAAGCGCGCTTTAGCACGGAGTTGCCACAGGAGCACACAAGAGCAGTGGCGGTTAAGTGGGGTTAAACTATTCAGGCTACCTAAAGTCAACTCTTCATTTTTTCCCTTAGAACAGCTCTTCTTTAACTCTACTTCTAACCAAAACAGCCTATTCTCTATCTGAAAGATTCAGCTCTACTTGGTTCCTAAGGAGACTATTCTCTAGCTGGGAAGTTTGCACTTGCTCCTAAAGTACTTTCTACTCTGATATAACACTTTTTTATTATACATAGTACCCCACCTGCCTAAAACCCCTCTTTCAATCACCCACATCCCTCGAAGTCTTTCCAAACTCAATTAACAGAAAAATGTTTGTCCTTTCCTTCTAGCATGTCGAGGGGTCAGTTGCTAGCGTCCTCTCCTGCCCACATGGTGAATCTGGGAATATTGAGGCAATGTTACAATTGCCTCATGTACACAGACAACCCTCTCCTTCTCCCACAAAAACACAAATACATGCGAGAGAGGCCGAGCTCTCTCAACATAAGACTGGCAAGACCAGACAGGAGGAGAAGGAAACCACACACACCACAAACCCAGTCTCACATAGTACTATCACAACTTCAAATCATACACATAAACACACAGACATATTCAGAGGCTCTGATCAAAAATCTACCAAAACAGCAGAGGCCACCAAAGCAGACACCCAAACAACTGCCACCTCATGACACAACACATGCAACACATAGACCACAAAGTCAGTGTGCCAAACAGTCACAGCCCTTAAGGCCAAACACAATGCCAGACACACTTGTCATAGGTGACTCCATAGTCAGACACACTGACATCCCACTCACCAGACTGAGTAAGGAGAAGGTCACAGTAAGCTGCCTGTCGGGCGCTAGAATCCGCCACATAACGCAAGCACTCAGGTCACTCAACAGCAAGTACAAGTATGACTCAGTCATTGTCCATGCTGGTGTGAATGACCTGAGACGTACCTCCCTGGACTACATGAAAAGAGACATAGAGGAGCTCTCTGATTATGTAGCCCAGGCAGGTATGACCCTGACCTTGAGCAGTATCCTACCTTCACCAAGAATGATGCCACAGTACAAAGACAAAAGGATCAGTTTTAACAATTGGCTTAACTACTGGTGTCATTCAAAGGGGATCCAATGTTTGTCTGCCTGGGATGACATGCTGGACAAGCCACGCTGCTTCGCAAGGGACGGCTTGCACCTGTCACCCCTGGGCTTCCGGATATTGGCAAAGGCTCTTGCCACCCCCATAGTGCCTTTTTTAGGCAAGGCTCAAATTCTAAACCTACCACCCTAGAACACAAAAAAGAAAATAAACTAAGGGTAATGCTGCTCAATGCCAGAAGTCTAAACCTCAAGATGCACGCACTCGAAGCCCTTCTCAGTATGGAGAACATCGATGTCTGTGCTGTGACTGAAACCTGGTTCAAGGCTCCTGAGAGCACCCCGGCACTATCAGGTTTTACTTAATATCATGCGTTCCGGCCCCAAAACCCGGACCACACAAAGAAAGGAGGGGGGGTATCCATATTCATCAAGGATACCCACACCTCCAGGTTGGTGGCAACGTACGAAGCATCGGAGACCATCCAGGTGCAATTAACCGTAGGAAAGACTGCTCTGCAATTTGTAGCATGTTACAGGCCACCCTCTCAAACTCAGGAACCTCACACAGCTTTCCTGAAAACACTTGAGGGGATAAATGCATCTCCAAACACCATCATATTAGGTGATTTCAACTACCCCAATATAGACTGGGACCATTACCCAAGCTCCAACACTCTAGCCCAAAGGTTCCTAGAGTTCATAAACTCAAATGCCATGGAACAACTAGTCACCATCCCCACAAGAGGAGAAAACATACTAGATCTCATCATCACGAACATGGGGACACAATGTTCAGCACCAGAGGTGTACCCCTCATTGGTGAGATCAGATCATAAACTAATCTCACTGGAAGTCCACATCCCGCCCCCACCCCAGATAAAAAAGACCACAGTGAAAAACTTCTCAAAAGCCAACTTCACACTTCAAGACTGGTGTGGTTTCCTTCAAGGCCCCCGAGCCAGCGGAAACCATTACCCAAACAGCTGAGTCACTTACAAATGCCTTCTATCAGCACCTCCAGGACTGCATGGATCAGGCAATCCCAAACAAAACAAAGACTCTTTGCACCAAAGGCAAGCGCCCAGTCTGGTGGAACCCAGCCATTAACAAGCTCTACAATAAAAGGAGAAAGCTACTACAAGATAGAGCAAAATCCTTAAAAGGGAAGACACCTTTGATCACTATAAGTAAAAAACTGTGAATGCTCATAAAATCATCCAAGGCAAATTTTGAAAGAAAAGTCGCTAAGGACTCAAAAGACAATCATAAGGCCTTTTTTAGCTATGTTAGAAACCTGGGAGGAAACTCACAGATATGCTCAGAATTAGTTCAAAATGATGTAAAAATCACTGAACCAACAGACATTGCCAACATACTGGCTGACAGGTTCAGTGCAAATTTCTCCCCCCCCCCCCCCAAAAGGAGAGATATCTATCCCAGCGGATTGTAGCCTCCCACACATCTCAAATGCTCAGGTGAAAACTGCTCTCTCCAAGGCAAAACACAGCATCTATGGGACCAGATGGTGTCCCCGGTTGTGTGCTCCATGAACTCAATGAGGAATTAAACCCGCTGTTAGGGCAGCTGTTTAATCTTAGCCTCACCTCAGGATACGTACCCAAGGAGTGGCGTACGGCAACTGTGGTCCCACTTCACAAAGGCGGTGCCTCCACTGACCCTGGAAATTACCGCCCCATCAGCTTGACAAGCCTAGTCTGCAAAGCTATGGAGAGGATCATAATGGAACTCATAAATAAAGACATAGGGGACTTACAGACATTGGATCCAACCCAGTTTGGCTTTGTCAAGGGCAGATCATGCCTTTTAAACTTGGTTGATTTTTTTGAAACAGTCACCAAGGCCATTGATGAGGGCAAGGCAGTCCACACAGCTTACCTTGACCTTGCAAAAGCTTTCGACACAATACCCCACTCGGGTATCATAGAAAAACTCACCAAATTAAATGTAAACCCATACGTCACAAGATGGGTTGCAAACTGGCTAAGTGACAGAACCCACAGTGTCAGAGTGGCTGGCGCCATGTCAGACTCCAAGCCGGTCACAAGTGGTGTCCCACAAGGCTCAGTCCTGGGCCCCCTCTTGTTCGGCATCTACTTTTCAGAAGTACAGGCAAACACAGGAGGATTATGGCTGACAAAGTTTGCAGATGACTGCAAATTGGGTGCCATAGTTGAAAACACATCAGACACAGATATCCTCCAGAAGAGTCTCATAGAAACAGATAACTGGTGCCAAAGCCATGGCCTAAAGTTAAACGCCAAAAAATGCATAGTCATACCCTTCGGGAAAAACAAGGTTACCCCTAGCTACCATATAGGTGGCAATCCACTAAGCACAGAAGAGGTTATCAGGGATCTGGGGACCCAGGTTGACAGTAACCTTTCATTTGACACCCACATTGCCAAGGTAGTTAGGAAAACCTTCTACATTGCCTACCTGATCATGAAGGGATTCACATCTAGATCAAGGGAGGCCATTGTTCCCCTGTACTCATCACTCATCAGACCAATGATTGAGTACAATGCCCCATTCGGAATGTATCTTACCCGACACCTGTAGCAATTGGAAAGGCCCCAAAAGTTCCTCACCAAAAGGATAAAGGGTCTCAAAAATATGTCTTATGCTGCCCGACTGAAGGAACTCCAGCTCTATTCACCGTCTGCTCAGAGGTGACCTGTGCCTAACATACAAGGCCATGTCTAACCCGGAATTGATGGACATGCTCCACCTCAAAAAATCTAAATCCATAAGAAATACAAGAGGAAGAGACTTAAACCTTAATACAGTTATAAATAGGACGTGCTGGAGGGACAGATTCATCACCCAGAGACTCCCTATGCTGTGGAACAAAATCCCGGTACATGTGAGGCAGAGCACCTCACTGGCCCTGTTCAAGAGAAATCTTGATCAATGGATGGGAGATCGCAGGTTTACCCCGGGGATCACCTCAGTGTCACTGCTGGACAGAGGCACGGTAAACTAATGGGCATAGTACCTTTCAAACTTAAGGGGTGGTGAAAGCCGCATGACTTTGGGCTAGGCTTATAAATGCCCTAGGGCAGATAGCCTAGTATAAACCTATGAAACCTGGTGGTCCCCTGCCATAAACAAACTGTACAACGGAAGGAAGAAACTGTTGCAAAAGAGAGTAAAATCCCATGAGTGGAGGAGTTCCCTGGTCAGCCTCAGTAAGAAGCTGAGATCCCTTATAAGATCCTCCAAAGCTAGCTACGAAAACAAAATTGCCACTAAATCCAAGGACAACCACAAAGCATTCTATAGCTATGTCAAG
Source organism: Protopterus annectens (assembly GCF_019279795.1). Classification (NCBI taxonomy): domain Eukaryota; kingdom Metazoa; phylum Chordata; order Ceratodontiformes; family Protopteridae; genus Protopterus; species Protopterus annectens. Next base: position 589,137,416 of record NC_056731.1, on the reverse strand, counting down.
AATCTAGATGGCAACACCCAGATCTGCTCCGAGTTGCAGCACAAAGGCATGAAAATTACAGAACCTACTGATATTGCCAACATCCTGGCAGATCGGTTCAGTGCTAACTTTACCCCCTCTCACCCCCTACAGGGCCCATATCTATACAGGGAGAATGCAGAGTCCCTGTAATCACAACTATGCAGGTAAAAGCTGCGCTCGCTCTAAAGCCAAAAACACAGCATCCATGGGACTGGACAACATCCCAGGCTGCGTTTTACATGAACTTCAGAACGAACTAGCTCCCCACTTAAGCACCATGTTCAATAATAACCTCACATCAGGCTTTGTGGCCACTGAATGTCACACAGCAACAGTTATCCCACTTCTCAAAGGGGGAACCACCACTGATCCCGGGAATTATCGACCTATTAGCCTGACGAGCCTGGTCTGCAAGGCCATAGAACGTATCATCATGGAACTTGTAAACAAATACATTGGTAACCTCCAAACTCTGGAACCCACCCACTTCGGGTTTGTGAAAGGTAGATCATGCCTCCTGAACCTGATTGCCTTCTTTGAGGCAGTCACCAAAGCCGTGGATGAGGGTAAGGTGGTTCACACAGCCCATCTTGACCTCGCTAAGGCTTTCGACACCATCCCCCATTCTGGAATTATAGCTAAACTCACTAAACTAGGTATAAATCTCTACATCACAAGATGGGTTGCCAAATGGTTCACTGACAGAACCCACACTGTAAAAGTTGCAAACTCCAAATCTGACCTCAAGGCAGACAAGTGGAGTGCCACAGGGTTCCGTCCTGGGACCTCTCCTATTTGGTATCTACAGGCTAACACAGAAGGCCTCTGGCTGACTAAGTTTGCAGATGACTGCAAACTAGGAGCTATAGTCAAGTCCCCAAATGATGTGGACATCCTACAAAAGGGCTTCAATGAGACAGATGCCTGGTGTCAGAGCCATGGCCTCAAGCTCAATGCCAAAAAGTGCAGTGTCATCCCTTTGGTAAAAACTCTGCACCCATGAACTACCACATAGGCAGCAATCTACTTAACACCGAATGCGTGATAAGATACCTTGGGACCCAGGTGGACAGTAGTCTCTCCTTTGATAGTCACATCACCACAGTAGTCGGGAAGTCCTTCTACGTGGCCCACCTCATCATAAAAGTCATCCAGGAAAAAAGAGGCAATTGTTCCCCTCTACTAGTCACTCATTAGACCCATTATAGAGTACAATGCCCCTTTTGGAATGTACCTCACAAGACATCTGCAGCAGCTGGAAAGGTCACAGAATTACCTCACAAAGAGGATTACTGGCCTCAAACAAATGCCCTACACTGACTGCCACAAAAACGTCAGCTTTTACTCCGCAGCATGTCGCCTACTCAGAGGTGATCTCTGCCTAACATATAAAGCTATGTCAAACCCAGAGCTGTTGGACATGCTACATCTAAAAAAATCCAAATCCGTCCAAGTTACACGCTCTAGGGACCTAAACCTTGTCACCACAATAAACAGGACATGCTGGAGGGATAGATTCCCGTCCCAGAGATTCCTATACTCTGGAACAAGCTACCCATCTATGTCAAGCAAAGTTCTTCATTAGCACTCTTCAAGAAAAATCTTGATGAGTGGATGGGAAACAGGAAATACACCCCGGGGATCACTTCTGTGTCTCTGCTGGGCAGTGGCACAGGAAAATAACTTTCTTGGGTGGCGTAAGCTATGGTACCTTGCTGGCTAGGCTTACATAGGCCCTTGGGCCGATAGCCTAGTACCTACCTATGAACTACAACCTTCAAACAAGTTACCTGTTTCAGTGGTTTGGATCTACCTGTCACAAAGCCAAACTATAGCTGGGCAAGTCTAATAACATTCTTGATATCTTACTTTGAGGTCAGTTGTTATACATTGCATGGCTTTTTAAGAGACTTGCATGGCAGATAGGTCTGTAATTATCTGGGTCAGTTGTAAGGCCATTAATTATGATGATTATTGAAGTGCTTTAAAAATTAGTAATGTTTTAGATGTGTGGAACTATTACTGTCAAGTTTCAATTTTAATATGACAAGTACAAATGCTGTATTAGATGCTGAAGTATTAGCCTTATGGAAATTGCCTGGACAGTAATATAGTAAGGTAACTGGAAGAGGAACTGGACTGTGTAATATAGCAAGGTAACAGGAAGAGGAACTGGACTGTGTAATATAGCAAGGTAACAGGAAGATGAACTGGACTGTGTAATATAGCAAGGTAACGGGAAGAGGAGCTGGACTGTGTAATATAGCAAGGTAATGGGAAGAGGAGCTGGACTGTGTAATATAGCAAGGTAACGGGAAGAGGAGCTGGACTGTGTAATATAGCAAGTTATCGGGAAGAGGAGCAGGACTGTGTAATATAGCAAGGTATCGGGAAGAGGAGCTGGACTGTGTAATATAACAAGGTAACGGGAAGAGGAGCTGGACTGTGTAATATAGCAAGATAACGGGAAGAGGAGCTGGACTGTGTAATATAACAAGGTAACGGGAAGAGGAACTGGACTGTGTAATACAACAAGGTAACGGGAAGAGGAACTGGACTGTGTAATACAACAAGGTAACGGGAAGAGGAACTGGACTGTGTAATACAACAAGGTAACGGGAAGAGGAACTGGACTGTGTAATATAGCAAGGTATCGGGAAGAGGAGCTGGACTGTTTATTATATCAAGGTAATGGGAAGAGGAACTGGACTGTGTTATATATAGCAAGGTAACGGGAAGAGGAACTGGACTATGTAATATAGGTTCATAGGTGTGTACTAGGCTAATGGCCGTGGAGCCTTTACAAGCCTAGCCCATAGGATTACCCTGGCATCATGCCACCCAACCTTAGTTCCTAGTGCCTCTGTCAAGCAGAGCCACTGGAGTGATCCGGGGTGAATTTTATAATATAGGTTCATATAGCAAGGTAACCGGAAGAGGAACTGGACTGTGTAATATAGTAAGGTAACGGGAAGAAGAACTGGACTGTGTAATATAGCAAGGTAACAGGAAGAGGAACTGGGCTGTAGTATAGCAAGGCATCAAGAAGAGTAAGTACTTCCTGAACAGCATAATACATTAAGGTTTTAGGACTTTTTTTGGTAGCTGACCAACGTTTTATCGCAAGTGAGTTCTTGGAAGCTAGGTTTGGCTAGATTTGCAAGGTATTCTGAAATGTGGAACTGTCAGTGTACCTACTTTAATGGCATGACATTCAGTCCACAGATTTTACTATACAACAGAACATCATCGATAACACAAATGATGACACCCGCACAAGGGCACACACTGGTTCTTGTCATTAGGGGAAGACTAATGTCCTCCTTTTGCACAAAGGTTATAACTGTTGAAAGGACTTTTGAGGACCATAAAACAAATGAATGAATACTGCTATTAAAATGAAGGCTTTTGGAGGTAATATGTAAATGGTTATAGGCAGTGAAACTTTTTTATGTGTAATCATCATTTCATGTAAAAATTTTTAGAATTCTGCCTAGATGTGAAATATGAGAACTGGATAGGATTGTGTTAGGGGAAACGCTAAGAAGTCTAACTGTTGAAGTTAATATTGTAAGGAGGGCCTAAAGTGTGCAAGAGAGTGAAGGCTTGGTTGCCCTGGCTGCAGATGGCTGAAGGGCAAGTGTGCATAATTTGAACTTGATAAGAATATGTAAATTGTTTGAATACTATCTATAGCAGTCATGTCTGGGCAAGTAAAGCACAAAGATCTTGGAGGACATTTTAAAATTTGGTATAACAAGTGACTATAGGTCTGTTTTCCTTTACTGGGCAACCTGATGGGTGGATAAATAGATGTATTTTGTTCTAGTAAGAGCACAGAGTGGATTGTTCTGATGTGTAACATAATTGAATGTGAGGCTTGTGCTAATATGCTAGTGGGATGTATTGAGGCACATACATAGCAATGATCATGCTGGCTGGCTACATGAGATCATTGGTGGTGAAATTAAAAGAAGCTTCATTATCTACTGGTTAAGCAGATGAATAGATCAGGTTGTGATCTGGCTAAAGTCTGGGTATGATAGAGTGGCATGAGTATAAAAGTTGATGAAAAAGTGTAGTCGTCTTATCAGGAGTTGAATGGCGTGTTGGATTTGGCAGTGCCCTTGGGTCCGAGTAATAACTTTTAAGGATGAATAGACACTGAATAATAAAAAATTTATAAATGTTGGACACTAGCTTAAGAAGTATTGGATGATCAAGATGAGGGTGCAAGAGGTAGTTGGATACATGAGAGAGGTGACATCTGGGATGTCTGGTGGCACTGAGTTGTCATTGGGCAGTTACAGAGCACTGAATTCATGACTAAAGAGAGAGTTGCATCGAAATCAAGTTGGCAAAAAGCTTATAGATCAGTGTGCAAAGCAGAAACCAAGATGGACATAGAAGGAACTTTATAGAGAAGAGCTGGGGTGGCTAAGGAGAACTAAGTGAAACATCTGGTTTTATCCTAGACAAGTTGTAAAGCTAAAGAATATTTATATAATAGACTAGTCCGGTCAACAAATAAATAATAATGATTACTCTCCTAAATATGACTAAACAGGAAAACCCAAAAATGGTGCATAAAATAACTAGGAACTAACAATGAACGGATTCCTCAGATAACCCATTCTCCTGATATGATGAGCTAAACAACCAGCCACTGGATTCTGCTCAGACTATCTTTTTATATTCATTATGAGCAATTAACAGATTTTTAAATACTTCAATTTCCTGTCTACTATTAGAGTTCTCGTATTGTGTCCAAAAAGTTCTATCCTCCAAAAAAAAGCTGAGAACTAAGGCACTGTATGAGCACATCCACTCATGCATGAATCGTGCCATTCCAAACAGAACCAAGACGCTCTCCTCAAAAAAAATGAAGCCAATCTGGTGGTCCCCTGCCATAAACAAACTATACAACAGAAGAAAGAAACTGTTGCAGAAAAGAGGAAAATCCTAGGATGCAAAAAACTCCCTTACCAGCCTCAGTAAAAAGCTGAGATCCCTCATAAAATCCTGCAAAGCTAGTTACGAAAATAAAATTGCCAAAAATTCTAAAGACAGCCATAAGGCATTTTATAGTTATGTCAAGTATCTAAAAGGCAATGCTCAGATATGCTCTGAGCTACAACAGAATGGTATTAAATATACTGATCCCAAGGATATTGCCAGTATCTTGGCAGATCGATTTAGTGCCAACTTCACCCCCCTCTCACCCCCTAAAGGGCCCATCTCAATACCAAAAGATTGCCAAATTCCAGTAATCACGGCCCCACAGGTGGAATCTGCACTCTCCAAAGCTAAGAATACAGCATCCATGGGACCAGATGACATCCCGGGCTGTGTACTACATGAACTACAAAATGAACTGGCACCTCTCCTAAGTGTCATGTTTAATCATAGCCTCACCTCAGGCTTTGTGCCCACTGAGTGGCACACAGCTACAGTTATCCCACTCCACAAGGGGGGGATCCACCTTGGATCCTGGGAACTACTGTCCCATCAGTCTGACTAGCCTGATCTGCAAGGGCATGGAACACATTATCATGGAACTTATAAACAAAGACATTGGCAACCTTCAAACACTGGACCCCATCCAGTTTGGTTTCGTGAAGGGCTGATCTTGTCTACTGAACCTGATTGACTTTGAATTGGTCTCCAGAGCTGTGGATGAGGGTAACGTGGCCCACACAGCCTATCTGGACCTCGCCAAGGCCTTCGACACCATCCCCCACTCTGGAATCATATATAAACTTACTAAGCTGGGCATAAATCCCTACATCACTTGATGGGTTGCCAACTGGCTTACTGACAGAACACAGACTCTAAAAATAACAGACTCCAAATCCAGCTCCAGACAAGTGGAGTATCTCAGGATTTGGTCCTGGGACCACTCTTGTTTGGCTTCTCTGAAGTACAGGCCAACACTAAGGGACTCTGGCTAACAAAGTTTGCAGATGATTGCAAACTGGGAGCCATTAATGAATCCCCAAATGATGTGGATATTCTACAAAAGGGCCTTACAGAAACAGATGCTTGGTGCCAGAGCCATGGGCTCAGGCTTAATGCCAAGAAATGTATAGTTGTCCCCTTTGGGAAAAACCATGTACCCATGAATTACCACATAGGTGGCAGTACCACTAAACAGTGTGATGAGACTTATGGACGCAGGTGGACAGTGGTCTCACTTTCGATAACCACATCACCACAACAATCAGGAAATCTATGTGGCACACCTCATCACCAAGGGCTTTTCATCCAGAAAAAAGGTCATTGTCCCACTGTACTCATCCCTCATTAGACCCATTATAGAGTACAACACCCCATTTGGTATGTACCTCACAAGACAGCTGCAACAGCTGGAAAGGACGCAGATGTACCTCACTAAAAGAATCACAGGCCTAAAGCAGATGCCCTATACTGACCATCTAAAAAAAACTCCAGCTATACTCTGTGGCATATAGTCTACTCAGAGGTGATCTCTGCTTAACATACAAGGCCATGTCAAACCCTGTGCTGTTGAACATGCTCCACTTAAAGAAATCCAAATCCCTCAGAGCCACACGCTCTAGGGATCTAAACCTTGTCATCACAATGAACAAAACATGCAGGAGGGATAGGTTCCTGACCCAGAGACTCCCCATACTCTGGAATAGACTGCCCATACATGTCAAGCCGAGTGTCTCCTTGGCCCTCTTCAAAAGATACCTTGACAACTGGATGGGAGATGGGAAATTCACCCCGGGATCATGTCAGTTGCCCTACTAGACAGGGGTCCAGGGAAGTAAATGTTATGGGAAGAAATATCCAGGGAATTATGGCTAGGTTTGTATAGGCCCTAGAGTCAATAGCCTAGTATCAACCTATGAGCATCTTTTGAACACCATATCAAGATAGTTTCTCTACCAACTGTTGAGGTCTGGGAACTAACATTATACAACAAATCCCTTTAAGAATGTAGATGTTGGTAGAAAAATCTCCATCCTTTGTAGAAATCTGGCTTATCTAGTTACTCAAGGGGCATGAACATTTGTCTCCTCATTATTTCTCTGAAAGGATTTCCATACCAACAAAACAATTTTCCAATTACGTCTTTCTATGACACGTTACAGTTCTCTTATCATAACCAGGCACCCCTGCATTTCATATCCATTTTTTCCCCTGTGATGACTATCCCTTGAACATATTTGGTAGGCCACCAGATATGCAGTGACCTTTTCTCCCATTCTCACAATATTAACTTCAGATATAATCTTGGACTGTAAGAACTTTGCATTCTAACAAATGGTCATCAGTTTTGGGAACAGACCCTTTCATACCCAGAAAATGTTGAAGTGTCAGCTGTTTGCAGTTTTCAAAAACAAGATTGGATTAAGCAGTCCTTTTTAAAAAATAAATCATTGGGCACCCTCCCCCCAAATTCTATCCCTAAATATGTAAAACAGTGTGCTCCCAGTCTAGTGGAGATTTTTTTTTCTAGTGGAACTGGAAAGGCTGTAGTTTTAGACAGGAAAATGATCCTTATCCTTATTAATGCCATAACTGACAACATGTCTAAATTTCAATCATCCTCAAAAATGATTTTTTGAAGAATCTGTCTCACTGAGGTATACAAGTAAGTCCTCTGCAAAGAGTTTTTTTATGCTCAATTTGTTGACTGTCACCTCTTTGATTCCATTTTGTTCTTGTTGATACCACTAGAGGTTTCATTTTCCATAATAATAAAAGTAGCAGCAATAGCTGGAACACTGTTCCCACTTTTAAATGCAGAAAACCTCAGATTTAATGGTAAAGTTTAACTACTGGCAAGCACCTGCAAATGATCCACTAATGTTTCTCCCCCAGGACTGGGGAATTTCAAACTCTTCCAAAAATTTTATCAAGTAGTCCATCCATTTACCAATGCCTGATCTCCGTATGTAGAACAAGAAACAGGGTGAGGTGCTCTTGCTTTGAAGAAAATCCAGCTAGTAACCATTCTCTATGGATTGAATCTTGCATTCTCTGGGGCTTGGTAAGGCTGCATTTGACTAGTGTGATCCTGCTTCTTTATCACCTGCTAGGGACTATTTGCATTTATCACTGTCTGTTTTATAATCAAAGATTAATAATGTTATAAGGAGATAGGACCCTGGTTTTGTTCTGGGTTTACTTAATTTTAATATTAGTGCTGACTTCCAAGCTGTTGAAGGCTGGGGGGAGGGTGAGAGGGGGCACTTGGTAATCTAAAAAGGGCAATTTCTTAAAACTATTTACTACCACAACAGAGGTTCACTTGGAGGACATTTTAAGCTTGGCCAATTTCCCTTTTGGGTCTTCTCTATCCTATGGCTGATAATTGTACATTAGCCCTAGTGATAATAACTGTGATCATACCATAAAAAATTTGAAGAGGCCCATGTAAGGGATGCAGCATTTAGGAACTGCCTCTTTCCATTAGTAGCATGAGGGGCAATTCTGGGGTACATTTTCTATTACCCATCCTTGCATCCAAGTTGCATTTGAATATGGATAGGGATGAGCTTTGTTTTGCTTGAATGGATAGTCTGTTCTGGAACAGTGGTAGCCTCTGTGATGCATATCTCTCTACAATATTCAGTTTAGATATCTGGACTGAGTATTTTTGATGCCAGTTGACTTGCTGATGTTCAGTAGATCCATCAGTATTAAGTTGGAAGATGCCTTTTTTGCCATATACAGGTCACCTCTAAGCACTCTGTAGGATACGGAGTATAGTGATAAATCTTTGAGTTTGTCCATGCAAGACCTATTGTTTAGGGCTTGTAGTATCCTTTTAGTATGGTATCTCTGTGGGTATACCAATTGTTGCATGGGTCTGGACAGATGCATCCCAAAGTGGGCATTATACAAAATTATTGACCTAATAAGGGCTTTGTAAAGGGGGACAATAACCTCTCAAAATCTAGTCAAAATCAATTTGTTTAGAAGCTGTGCAATATAGAAAGACTTTGACTGTGGGCACATGTTGGTAAAAAGTTATGTCGCCGTACACAAGTTCCCAAATGCCAAACCTTTGGGTCATTTCTCAGTGAGTATTGTCAGTTTGACAGTTTTCTGGAGTAGATGACTTTCCAAAGGATATGATGATGTATTTTTTGGAGTTTAGTTTCAATTCATGATTCTGGCACCAATTATTGTTTGGAACAAGCCTTCCTGGATGATGGTTAAGTCATTTAGAGATTCAATAACTTCTAGCTTCCAGGCATCTCAGACTTAGTCAGCCAAAGCCATTTGTTTCCTTTTACTTTTGAGATGCATATGCTAAACAGGAAGTCTCAGCACCGAACCCTGGGGGACTCCATCAGTGACTGCTCTCTTTCTCGAGGTAACTTACCCTATTTTTGATCTCCTGCATCCTGGGATCAAGTTGGCAATCCAGCTAGTGATTTAAGTGTTTGCTCCTAGATTATTCTCTTTTGTACTACACCCAAGTAGGGGATTGTGTCAAAAGGTTTGGCAAGGTCAAGGTAATGTGGTGTGAACTTTCTACCTTCATCCATTCCTTTGCTGATGAGAGTAAAGGTTCAAATTTGCTCATGATTTTGAGCCTTTCACACTTTCTCCTGATTCTTGCCCTAAGAGGTTGAGAGATCAGAGCATGTGCTTGACTGACCCTGATTGTGTCATTTTGGTCTGTCCCATATGTGTGCTTTTTTGGCAAATTTAGGAGGACTGTATAACTTTAATGATAGATGCTTGAATTTCAGACTTCTAGACTTCATATCCTTCAGAAAATGTAGCCTAATGTAAAACCTTTGTCCTAGCAACAAAGCATATAAGAACAATGTTGTATTTAAAATCTGTCCATGATTCTGGACCTTTGATCTTTATCCTGACCCATTACATTTTTGGCTTTATCCCTTGAGATTTTGAAGTTTAAATAAGAACTGTGAGCAAAAGCTGTTTACCACTTTCAAGCTTGACATGTTGCATTTTGTACTTGTTCAATTAAATAAACAAAAATGAAACAAAACTGGGCAGCTTGAAAAATAATAACCTAACTGAAGACTTAGTCAGGCAAGAAGCTTTAATAACTTTTTTATACGCCAAATAAAAATCACGCAGTATTTGTTATTATTCTTTTAAATAAATTAATGTTTCTGGCATGAATAAAAATCTAACAAAACTGGAGCCAACTTGCATTAATGAAAAAAGAGTTAAGGCAAAGAAGAAACTATTAACTTCTGAAAACACAGTAACACAGTAACAGCAAAGTTACTCCAGTTTCTTGTCTGCATTAAGTCTTTATCATCATCATCACCGTCATTATTTTTACTGTTACTTCATAAATGGCTGCCCAGAATGTACCTGGGTGGGCTGCTGCCACTTCAGCTGAGGTCCACAATCCACAGAACTGCACTGAAGTGTTCAACAATATGACAGTTAATCTATCAGAAGTTGGAATGAAACAAGTTGTTAAAAGTGCTTTCTTTCCTTTGTCAAACACTGAATGAAAGTCCTTATTTTTTTACAACTGTAAAAAATGGGGTTGGGAGGGTGGCCTAATGGTTAAGGTGTTTGCCTTACAAACGCAAGGTGCAGGGTTTGAGTCTCACAAGGGATAATTGGCTAGGCTTAAAATGGCTCACAAGGGCAGTTAGCCTAGTACTAATCTATGAACCTATGAACTGACCCTTTGTTGTTTCATTCAAGCTTCTTCTAATCATTTATAGCAAACAGTGCAAAATACCAGAGTTGGATCATGGTTAAATGGGGCCTAAGCAGGGTAATAGCCTGGGCCCCCCTCCAGAACAGTCCCTCCTGCAGGGGTTCCTATCAGCAGACCAAAGACGCATGTTTTTGAATGCGTCTTGGTCGAACTGACAAAACCAAAACTGCTAAATATCAAAGCGGCATGTAAACAACTTCTTCCCTGGGAAAGAATTAGCTTGGCGGCTTCAGTACTTTGCTGTTTTTGGCACTGTAGTGTGGTCTCGGAGTTGGTATATATATATATATCACATGTTTTAATATGCTTTTTTTTTTTTTTGTTGGAACAGCGATTTTTTTTTCCCTTGGGAAAAATTGCTGTTCTAACAGTTCGGTTTTGTAAGCTTTCGCTTACATGGGGTCGATTAATCACTGTTCACTTACCTAAGTGTTCGGTGATCTAATCTAGACCCTCCTGCAGCAACCCCCTACTGCCCCAGCAGCAGCCCCCTCCCCAGTCATTCCAGTGTTACATTACTTGGCAGTTTCTCCTCAGTTACTGTTAAAACCTGTCAGTGTGCATGCTGTTTTCCTATTTATACAGTGATTACAGAAATTGAAATAAAATAGCACAAACACTGAGCCATTTGCTAAACAAAACAGTCTCGCAATGAAAACAGACTTGGCATAAGCAATAGACTTCTCTGCCCTTGAAATCACATTTATTGAAATGGCATGAAAACGCACATTCATTTTGCATCTGGACAGTGGAGGACTAAGGTCATCTCTGGGCTGTTTTCAAACAATAGGCTTGTTACACATCTTTAGGGCCATCCATACATGCATGTTTTTTTTTATTCACCTTCCTGATTGTATTAAATTATATTGCTTGTATAATACAGCACCACTTGTTATAAAGTGTTTTAAATTTGTAGTTTTGAACAGTCTTCTAGTAAGCAATGAAACAAAACGTATGAACCCATAATGACAAAACTACCCATTTCAGAAAATTTCAACAATAAAAGGCCACTCAAACATCTGCCATTACAATCCACTAATACCAGTAAATAAGCAAAATCTCTGCAGAAGAAGGTCATCCAAATAATTCCACATTAACGGGATCTGTAACTGATGAAGAGGTTGCTGCTAGCTTTTATATTTCATTGTTTCATCTACAAATAAAGTGCCTGTTGCCCTTGAAGAATAAATGGTCTATGTTACTGTGAAAAACTGAGGGGCTGCCAGCCCAGCCAGATAGAATTTTGTAAATAATTTTATGCCATTGTAAATATTAATATGATCCACAGGCTGGCAGTAAGAAAACTGTGTTGTGCTAAGCTTCAAATATGTAACCACACTGCACCCTGTCGGAAGAAAGCTGATAAGTAAAGCATTTTACAACTATGTGTGATCTCGAGCTCAGAGACAGGATGATAAAGATAATTACTAGGTTTCACAAGTAATTGCTGTGACTTCCTGGCAAGTGCAGATTAGAAAGAAATGTTAACTTTTAAGTTCTGTGAGCCTGGGAAACTTAAGCAGTATCAAGAATGATGTAATCTGAAATGACTCGGCAGTAATGCGTATTATCAATTTAAGACTTTCTCAGAGAGAAAGATTTGGCATTTTGTATTTTTGTTCTGAAGCTGACAACTCACCAGTACTTGCTTTGCTCTGTAAGTCGAACCTTAAATCTAAGTTTTTCTCATAGAAATAGCAAGATTAGTCTAGCTGTTTTCTATATTTCACTGTCCTACAATCTTGTTTTACAGTATTTCCTGTGATTTCTGAATTCTCCAATGTCATTGTATAGAATTGATGAGTATTGTCTTGTGTTTTTATTTATTGTTAAATATTGTAAACATTTTAACTGTGGCTGTTTTGTGTAGAGGTCATTTAAGCTCTTACAGTACTTGCATGGATTTGGTGATCCTAAATAGCCTTCAAGTCTCAGTCATATTTACCAATTGAATAACAACATTGCACAGTAGAATTGGACACCCTTTGGTAAGGGCCTTTGTAGTAGCCGATAGTGGTTGGTGGTGGTCTGTGTACTACAATATAGTCTGGGCAGAAGGGGACATAGCAGCCTTCCCCAGAAGTGTCTGTGCATTTGTACAATGGATATAAAAAGTGTACATACCCCTGTTAAAATACCAGTTTTTTGTGATATAATAAAATGAGACCACAATACATCATTTAAGAACTTTTCCCACCCTTAATATGACCTATAACTTGTACAATTCAATTGAAAAACAAATCTATTAGGGGAAAAATATAAAAAAAAATACAATAAGCGGGTTGCATAAGTGTGCATACCCTTAAACTAATACTTTGTTGAAGCACCTTGCTTGATGACCTAGCTGTCGGTGTCAGTTAAGCATTATATGGCTCATTCAAACCCTGTCTCTTAAATCTCATTCCTTCTCTACATATATTGTTCCCACAATTCCCATTTTTTATGTAGCTTGTTCTGTCCCTTTGCTAAAGATCACAATTCCAGTTGTGTTATCTCTGTTTCTATATTCACTACTTCTAGTAAAGTTGGTCTAGACTTTGATTTCCATTTTCTAGTAATTATTTTTTTGGCAGCCACTATAGTTAGACTCAGAAAAGCTTTACTATGGCTTCCAGTATCTACAAGAGAGAATAAATCCAATGAGCGCAGAGATGATTACAATAAACAAAACCTTGAGGGACTATCAACTCAAATAAAAGGATGGAAAAAAATGGAAGAAGCTTTAAACAGTTATCAGATGAACTGATAAAACTGCAAGGATTGAGGCAGAAATGAAGAATAGGTTCATGGAGTACGAGATTGCTCAAGAAGAGCACTTTCAAAAAATAGTTTTCCCTGTGTGCTACGTACTTTTTCCCCTGTACTAGAGAAACCGGAAGGAATAGACTGTGATAAATTTATGAAAGCACAAATAAGCAACTAGACTAGTATTCTACAGCAGGATATGTTAAATGAAAGGGCACAACATGTGCATGCTCCAAAATTGGCCATGAGAAAGTAGCCAAGACTTGTATTAGTAAAGATGCAACAATAGCAGAAAGAGTTGACCCTGAAAGTTTGTAGCAGAAGGGTAAAGTATTAAAAATTGGAGACTGTGTGTGCGTAAAATGATTGATTAGTCATGGTACACCAGGCAGAAGAGAGGCAAACTTCATCCCAGCAATCAGGGAATGCTTAAAGGCAGGTGTGAGATTCAAGCTGTTGTATCCAGCTGTGTGTAGAATATTTTTTTCCTGGAGGATGAAAGTCACTTTTTTGATGCAGAACAAGCTAAAGAGTGAATAAAAAGTGTGATTCTTCTGATAATAAAGCTTAGACTTTTTCCTTTGGAGCACTGGAAAATATCTCACTGGCAAATGCAAATGCTTGAGACAGAAGGCAAAGCACAGGAGTTGACTAGAGGAATCAGTAGTTCATTGGACTTGAACCAGAGTCTGGGGTTGGAAGATGAGATGGAGATGAACAGGAAGAAAACCAGCAACACTGAAAATAGTAAATAAATGTGAGATTATGAATCAGTCATATTTTGTGAATTTGTGAATTGGACTTTTGACAGTTAAACCTGAGGGACTGAAAAGCATATACCCAACTTCATGGGGAAAGGAGGGAAAAAGTAACCAAAACAATTTTAACAGTATTTGCATAAAACATTTCATGATATAAGTTGCACATTGTATAATAAAGCATTTCTGTTATTTCTGTATGTGATATTGATTCTAAAGCAAGCAGGTGCCTTTTTCTTGCAAAAAATATAGGCATTACAATGTAAGTTTTAGATGAATGCATGTTTAATATGCTGTAATACTGTTTTTTTTTTTTTTTTTTTTTTTAGGTGGGGGATAAGAGTGCAAAAGTTCACAGATTATAGCATATTTACAGCTGATATGTTTTCTTGTCTCTGCACAGATGAATGTCTGAATTAAGGCCCTTGGCTTAATCTAAAAACTTTTTGTGTAAGCAAGTAAATAAGAGAACACTGAATATAATGCAAAGTTTCCTTTAACAAATGTTCAGTTTGAGAAGTCTGCAGCTGATAGCAGATGTACATTTTATTCTTAGGTTTCCATGAAGACTAATTAAATGTTTTCTGAAAACATGCAAGCTGTTTTTTCACATCTGGGAAGGGAACAAAGATAACATTCAGCAATTAAAGTAGGGGAATAGGTCACAACGTGCATCTTAGCATGGCTAACCTTAATTGCACGCTGGGTTTTGCTTGTGTGTGCAGCTGTCTATTTGGGACAATTGTTCAAATAATGAAGTTTCTTCCTCCTGATAGGAAGAGTTAATAAGTTCTGAGGCTATGTCTGAATTTTTCATTAAAATAAATGTGACATAGGTTCAAATAGAGATGACAAGAAACAAACTATACAAGATCAACCTGCCAAGCAGTAGTAGGTGGTGGTAATCAGAATGGCTACACTAAACTTATTTATTTTGGAATGTGAATGACCTCACAGGTATAGAAAAAAGGAAAGGGTATTGAATTATATTAAGATATACAGAATGTAAATAATGCTACAGGTGAAACACTTGGAAGGAAATAAGTATGTGAAGTCAAAAAAATATATCAAGTGACAAGTAAAAGGAGTGCTTACTAATTGTTAGACGAGCTCCAATAGTGGTAGTAAGGAGCTTCTGGCACGGGAGGAGGAATACATTGGCATGTATTCATATTCCACCCAAAACTGCTGTTATGAAGCTTAAGAAAATTTTGGGATAAATCAGCTTTCAGTGGGGAATATTACTTGTAGAGACTGGAATTTGATATTCAACAGTGAGGATGTATATTGGGACCTAGAAGGGATCATATAATGAGTGCAGATTTTCTGAAGAAAATTATGAAAACATTTGGTATGGAAAATGGTGAATTGAGTAGTGTGAGCTCTGAGATAATTTGCATATTATTCCCCAAGGTATAACTGGGCTAGACTAGACAGACATTATATTTCACAGGAACAAGTGCATTTAATTTAAAGCTTAACACACATCCAATAACTATCGGATCATTCACAAATAAAAACTAAGATAAAAATGCAGGTTAAGTGAAGATAATTGCTTCCCCACCTACCTCTTAGAAGAAGAGTTTAAGGAATGGTCAGTGGACATTTTTATTAAGGAAGACAAATTAAGTTATAGCTACTGAGTGATATAAAATGGAAAGATATAAAAGGGTAGAAATAAGAGATATGGTTAAGAAGTAACCTTTCTCAGCTCCTCTAAATAATTGCTGTTAAAGTATTACATAATAAGGGGAATCTCCCAGAACAAGAGATGCAATTTGCATTAAAGAAAAAAGGGAAAATCTGGATAATATGCTTTGACTGCTGTCAAGCAGCTGTTTTTTGATCAACTGTTGTGTGCTTTGGAGTTAACACAATGACATGGGCAACAGAAAGTGGAAAGAGTTGTTACCAAACTTAAGGAGCCTATAACAAAAAAAATTAACCAGAGATCCATCAGAGATATTAACAGATGTTTCAGAAATGTTATGAACATTTGGAGAAGGAAACCACACTCAGTACAATTCCAGTCTCACATAGACCTACCACGACAGCAAACCAAACACATAAACACACAAAAACATACTCGGAGGCTCTAAATAAAAATCTGCCTAAGCAGCAGAGACCTCCAAAGCAGACACCCAAGAAACCGCTACCCCAAAACAAAACACGTGCAACACATAGCTCACAAAGGCAGTATGCCGAACAGTCACAGCCCTTAAGGCTAAACAACACACCTGATACACTTGTAATAGGTGACTCTATCATCAGGCACACTGACGTCCCGCTCACCAGGCTGAACAAGGAGAAGGTCATGGTGAGCTGCCTGTCGGGCGCTAGGATCCGCCACATAACACAAGCACTCAGGTCACTCCAAGGCAAGTACAAATATGACTCAGTCATTGTCCATGCTGGTGTGAATGACCTGAGACGTACCTCCCTGGACTACATGAAAAGAGACATGGAGGAGCTCTCTGAGCATGTGGCCCAGGCCGGTATGACCCTGACCTTGAGTAGCATCTTACCCTCACCAAGAATGATGCCACAATATGAAGACAAGATGATCAATTTCAACAATTGGCTTAAGTATTGGTGTCATTCAAAGGGGATCCAATGCCTGTCAGCCTGGGATGACATGCTCGACAAGCCACGATGCTTCGCTAGGGACGGCTTGCACCTGTCACCTCTGGGCTTTTGGATATTGGCAAAGGCTCTTGCTACCCCCATAGTGCCTTTTTTAGGCAAGGCTCAAAAGACAAACCCACCTCCATAGGTATCACAAGGGATAAGAAACTAAGAGTAATGCTACTTAACGCCAGAAGTCTAAACCTCAAGATGCATGCACTCGAAACTCTCCTTAGCATGGAGAACATTGATATCTGTGCAGTAACAGAAACCTGGTTCAAGGCTCCCAATAGCACCCCAGCACTACCAGATTATACCTCATACCATGCTTTTCTGCCCCAAAACTTGGACCGACCCACAAAAGGAGGGGGAGCATCAATATTTGTTAGATACCCACATCTCCAGGTTGGTGGCACAGCACGAAGCATCAGAGACTATCCATGTGCAACTAACAGTGGGTAAAACTGCCTTCCAGTTTATAGCCTGCTACAGACCACCCTCCCTAACCTAGGAACCCCACTCGACCTTCCTGAGAACACTGGAAAATATGAAGGTCTCTCCAAACACCATTATATTGGGCGACTTCAACTACCCAAACATAGACTGGGAGCATTACTCTAGCTCCAACACCCTAGCCCAAAGGTTCCTAGAATTTATAAACTCAAATGCTATGGAACAACTTGTTACCACTCCCACAAGAGGGGAAAACATACTGGACCTGATCAACACCAACATGGGGACTCTATGCTCCAGACCAGAAGTGAATCCCTCACTGGTAAGATCAGACCATAAATTAATCTCACTGGATATTCACATCCCGACACCACCCCCTGCCCAGAAAACCACAGTGAAAAACTTCTCTAAAGCAAATTTCACACTCCTCAAAACCGAGGTGGAATCCTTCAAAGCCCCCGGGCCTGTGGAAAATATGGCCCAGACCGCAGAATCCTTTATAAACGCATTCTATGAACACCTTCAGGAATGCATGGATCATGCGATCCCAAATAAAACCAAGACCCAGTCCTCCAAAGGCAGACATCCTGTCTGGTGGACCCCAGCCATAAACAAACTATACAATAGAAGGAGGAAGCTACTAAATGATAGAGCAAAATTCCAAAAAGGGAAGGCATCTCTGATCAGTATTAGCAAAAAACTATGGGCACTCATAAAATCGTCTAAGGCCAGCTTCAAGAGAAAAATTGCACAGGACACGAAGGATAATCACAAGGCTCTCTTTAGTTATGTTAGGAACCTGGGTGGGAATTCCCAGATATGCTCAGAATTATTCCAAAATGACAAAAAATACACCGAACCCACAGACATTGCCAACATCCTAGCTGACAGGTTCAGAGCAAACTTCTCCCTCCCCTCCCCACCAAAAGGGCAAATATCTATCCCAGCAGAGTGCTGCCCCCCTGACATCTCGGATGCTCAGATAAGAGCTGCCCTCTCCAAAGCAAAAAACACAGCATCAATGGGACCAGATGGTGTCCTGGGCTGCGTCCTACATGAACTTCAAGAAGAGCTAAACCCAAACATAAAACTACTGTTCAATCTCAGCCTTACTACAGGATATGTACCCAAAGAGTGGCGTACAGCAACTGTGGTCCCTCTCCACAAAAGTGGTGCCTCAACGGATCCTGGAAACTATCGCCCCATAAGCCTAACTAGCTTGGTCTGCAAAGCTATGGAAAGGATCATCATGGACCTCATAAATAAAGATATTGGGAACCTACAGACACTGGATCCTACCCAGCTCGGCTTTAAGGGCAGATCCTGCCTCTTAAACCTGGTTGATTTCTTTGAAACGGTCACCAAGGCCATTGATGAGGGGAAGGTGGTCCACACAGCCTACCTGGACCTCGCAAAAGCCTTCGATACAATACCCCACTCGGGCATTATAGATAAGCTCACCAGCTTAAATATAAACCCCTATGTAACTAGATGGCAAACTGGCTCAAAGACAGAACCCACATGGTTAGAATTGCTGGAGCCATGTCAGACTTCAAACCAGTTACAAGTGGCATCCCACAAGGCTCAGTCCTGGGACCTCTCTTGTTCAGTATATATTTCTCGGAGGTACAGGCCAACATGGAAGGACTGTGGCTGACCAAGTTCGCAGATGACTGCAAACTGGACGCCATAATCGACTCTCCAGCCGACATAAGCATCCTCCAAAAGGGCCTCATAAAAACAGACAACTGGTGCCAGAGCCATGGCCTCAAGCTAAATGCCAAAATGTGTATAGTCATCCCCTTTGGCAAAAACAAAGTGCCCACAAATTACCACATAGATGGTAATCCATTAAGTACAGAAGAAGTAATTAGGGACCTGGGGACCCAAGTTGATAGCAATCTCTCATTTGACAACCACGTGGCCAAAGTGGTTAGAAAAACATTTTATATAGCCCACCTAATCATAAAGGGATTCACATCTAGATGAGGGGAGGTCATCGTGCCTCTTTACTCATCCCTCATCAGGCCCATAATTGAGTACAATGCCCCTTTTGGGATGTACCTTACCAGACACCTGCAGCAACTGGAAAGACCCCAAAAGTACCTCACCAAGAGGATCAAAGGGCTCAAACAGATGCCATATGCTGCCCGGTTAAAGAAACTCCAGCTCTACTCAGTGGCATACCGCCTGTTCAGAGGCGATCTGTGCCTGACGTATAAAACCATGTCCAACCCAGAATTAATGGACATGCTGCACCTCAGAAAATCCAAATCCCATCGAGCTACGCGCTCGAGAGACTTGAACCTCAGCACTGAAATAAATAGGACATGCTGGAGGGACAGATTCATAACCCAGAGGCTCCCTTCACTCTTTAATAAAATCCCAGTCCAGGTTAGGCAGAGTCCCTCATTGACTCTCTTCAAGAGGAATCTTGATGGGTGGATGGGAGATCGTAGGTTTACCCCGGGTATCATGTCTGTGTCACTGTTAGACAAAGGCCCAGTATACTAACCTCGAAAAAGGGCATAGCAAAATAAATTTAAAATGGGTGGCGAAAGCCAAACGCATTCTGGCTAGGCTTATAAATGCCCTAGGGCAGATAGCCCAGTATGAACCTATGAACCTATAAAGTAGAGAAATGAGGAAATCAAACAAGAGCCCAAATGGAAATATTTATGGGAGACATAATTATTCCAATGATAGATGTAAATGAGGCTCAACACTTAACAGTTATAGGAGGATATGAGACAAAAACAGTTGTATATAATCTGCAGGAAAGTCTCCAGGAATAGATGTTATTCCTGTGGATGTTTGGAGGCTAGGAGGGAAGAAAGTGATAAAGACATGGAAGGATTTTTTTAACAGTATTTTAAAAGGAGGGCAAGTACCAGCATCCTGGAAAAAGCTGTGGTGGCTGTAATATGATGTTAAAGACCCCATGAAGACCCTGCGTCTTATAGACCCATTTCAATACATAAGTGTTTATATAATAGCTAAAAAATGGCAAAGGTGTTACCAAAATTAATAGACTTGGATCAGTGTGGTTTTGTGGTGGAGAAGCAAACATTTTGACAACATTAATAGAACAATGATGATCCAAAGAGAATTGGAGTGCAAACAAATACCACTGTTGTTGCTAGGTCTTGATGCAGAGAATGCATTTGGCAGAGTATGCTGGGATTTTTAGTAGGGCAATGGAAGCATTTACATTCCCTGATGATACAGTAATAAGTTTAATTAGAAAGATATGAGGGATTGGACTCTGAGGCAATAATTAAGTGGAAGAGTTCCTTTATGACAAATTGTACCTGAACAGAGGATCCAGGCAGGGGCGTCCTTTCTCCCCTTTATTTGCTTTATATTTAGAGTCATTGCCAAAATAAGGGGCTCAGAAAATCAAGGATGTAATTGGTATGACAATCAAGCAAAGATGGATTTATTTGCAGATATTTTATACCTGATAAAACCAGTGTAGTGGAACATCTCAAGACAGTTTAAAATCTTTTGGGGGTATAAAATTGATAGACAATACAAAGCTATAGCTGGAAACTATGCATCCAGGTGGTCCCCTTCAGAGGATCGAAAATGCAGAACATCAAACCTCTGATCATCAAGGACCAGAGGATCAAAGTTCTGCAATATCGAACCCCACAAGAATGGAGATTGCCTTACAATGCAGAACGAGAACTTTACTGGTCTGTTCAGTGTAGTGTGATCTCAAAGTTGGTATATTTAAGTAGCATGGGTCGTGGGGGGGGGGGCGGGTGCAGGGGAGCTCCCTCCTGCAAAAACATGAAATAAGATATTTTCACGTTTTACCCCCCCCCCCCAATATTGCAGAACTTTGATCCTCTGGTCCTCGAGGATGAGGTTCAATGTTCTGCAGTTTCAATCCTCTGAAGGGGACCCATTCAGACATGAATTGGTCCAGTGATATCCATATTGGTGGGGACACAATAAAATGAAGTACTTAGGAGTATGGATTAAAAGGATTCTGTTATGGTAGCTAAGGATATATTTGAATAGACTAAACAAAATAAAAGAAAAACTGTGAAACTGGAAGCTGTTTATGGATAGCAAGATACAAACAATATTTTAGTCCCTTTAGTTCCATATACAGGTAACCTCCCGCAGTGGTGCAGCTTGTAGCATTGTTGCCTCACAGCAAGAGGTTCTCCCGTTTGATTCTTGGCTGGAGTGCAGGAGGGCCTTCTGTGTGGAGTCTGCATGTCCTCCCTGCGGTTGGGTGGGAGTTTGAAAGACATGCGTAAATGGGCGTGCCTTCATTGAAGGTTGAACGTCGAGCTGGCATCTCTGCATTCATGAAAACCTACTGCCAATCATTAGTGGACCGGAGTTCCGCTGTGGTGACCCCTAACCGGGAAAAGCCGAAAGACAACAACAACAAGTTTCATATACAGGTAGGGCATATATTTATCAACCAGAAGAGAAGTTGTGGACAGTAACGGAGTTGAAGGATTTTACTTGGGAGGGGAAAATGGCAAGGGTCAAGTGAGATGATCTGATCATCCAAAGAACAAAGTGGATTAGGATTACCTGGTTTGAAGGGATCTTCTAGAATTATGCAGTTAATGCTCATATACATAACACAAGTAAAAAGTTATTCAAAATGGAAAGGGATGATGAAGTGGGAGTTGGGGTGATTCAAGAAATAAGGCCAGAGAGAGATTTTGGATCAAATCCTTCAGGACAGCAACAGCCACACAGAATATTAGAATCATTTCTGCTACTTTGAGTATAAGAACTATGCCAACATGAAAATAGAGAAAGGAGACTTTGCCGATAGTATTTACTCCCGCCCTCTTCACCCTGCTTCTTTTCTCTTGTGGATGTACTGGTTACCTCTTCTCCTCCCCCTTTGGACTTGCATTCCTACTGGGGCTCTCAGTTATAAGGATGGTATGTCTGGACATCACCTCTGTCTGCTATATACAGGGAGCATACGTGTGATGCACGGCTTACCTTAAAGCAGCCTAAAGGTTTTGGTGTAATGGCCAAACTTTGGGCTTTGCTTGGCAGGGGAATCCCTATTGTAAAGAGTACTGCAACAGTTAAGAGAAAGACATCTACCATTATGGTAAGATTTTGCACAACTGTACTTTCCACTCAATAATAGCCATTCATCAAGCAGTCCAATTCGTAGTCATCTGACATTACCCACAGAATTACCATCACTTGTTTTGGCTAAGCTTTTCTCTGCCTTTTATTCTTCTATTATACCAAGTACACGTGAAACAAAAATCATGGAAAATGAGTTGGTAGCAATTTTATAATACCCCTTCTCTACAGGCTAGTAGCAACATTCCTCTTCATTCCCTCTGCAAAGTCTAAGGCTAGAAGGGCTTCTAAGAGTGAATTTAGTTTGGTGTTTGATATGGTCAGTGTTAGATCAGTGAATACAAATCCAACATTCAGGATGCACAAATTATTTCTGATATTGTACGGAAAACAGCTATTTTAGTACTTTGTAATATTGAAATTGTCTCCTCGAGGGATATGACCTAATTCTATGTCCACTGCTAGGATAATGTTAAGAAATAGAAGTAGCTTAGGTAGGTGTCGTAGGTGTTTTCCAACTGACTAACATTTGTGAAGTGTAATAAAACTGCATTTTGTCAGTTGTAATATCGGAGGCCATAATGAGTGACATCATACAGTATGTAGTTTGAGATAATAGGGGGATGTAGTGAGAGGTAGGAAAGGCAGTGATGTCCTCCAATATCACTGTTACAGTATTCCTAACAGAAGGGATCCTCCTGCTAAGGATAGCCAGACATCCAGGTAGTATACCAAACATTTCAGTACTTACAGGCGCCATTCATCAGACATATGGTCCACATGCAAGGCAGAGTTCATAATGGTGACATATGGGGACACACATTCTGAACGCCGACAGTCCAAACACCATCTTTGAACATCAGTCTGAATACCTCCTGTGCTGGTTACCAAGCCATTTTTTCAGGTAAGTGCCGCATTGGGGGGGGGGGTTATTTTTCTTTAGTAATGATTGGTTTCATGTCCTACAGAAAAGGAAAATGTCAGTGTGGACAGTCTTCTTCCTCTGGAGTCTGTCATGGCCAGGGACTTTCTCAAGGCCCTCAGGTTTATGGCTTCCACCATTCCCTTCCTTCTTCTGGCCAGGCACCATATGAGAAAGATACAGTGGTACCTCAAGTCAATGTGGCTTCAACATTGTCCCCCATCCAAACTTCCCAGGACCTTTCCTTCCTTTGCTCCAGCTTACTGTCAACCTGAGGCTGCAATTCCACGCAACAGCCCCAATTCGAGCTCTTTTCAGACACCTTATAGGGGGCCTCCTTTGACTCTCTCTAGGTTCAGGGCCTCTGCATCAGATGTCAGACTACATCAACATAAGAGATGAGGGCTCTGCTTCTAGCTCTTCAGGCTTCTCATTGCCTATTTCATCCCAGGCTCTCTCAAGATTTTCACAGACAATACCACAGTGATGTGGTATGTCAACAAGCAGGGGGGGTGCAAGGTCTTTGGAGATTAGATCATCGGGTCTGGGTTCTAGCTGTCCAGTATCAAGTGACTCTTCATGCAGTTTACATTCCCTCAGAGCACAATATAGTAGTAGACTCTGTGCAGGCCCAACAAGCATGCTCACAAATGGATGCTTCAGAGATGTGTTCCTGGGACATTGTCCACCAGTGAAGTACTCCTTAGGTAGATCTTTTTGCCTCCCCTCGAATGAACAACTTCCTCTATTCTGTTCCAGAGTCCCAAGTCCTCTTGGAAAGTGGATACTCGTTTTTTTCTCTTTGGAAGATGATGATTCTGTACACCTTCCCTCCCCTTTCTCTGCTTCCAATGGTCTCTTGAATAAGATCAGACAAGAGTCCCCAAAATCTTGCTAGTGACAGCATTGGTTCCCCCTTCTTTCTCACTTGGCCAGGGGCAATCACAAGTTGCCTCACTGGTTGGACATTCTCACACAAGACTAGGGGTTCTTATCCATCCTCACTTGTCCAGTGTCCAACTGACACTATGTCTGATAAGGTTTTGATCCTTTTAGGCATCTTTTCCCTGAGGACATGCTTCCAAGTCCTGCAGTAAGCCAAGAAACCCACTACCAGAAAATTCCATTTGCATAAATGGAAAAGATTTTCTGTCAGGTGCATCTCTGGAAACCAGAATTTCTTCTGTGCAGGTTCCTATGGTTCTGTTTTGTGTGATCTGTT
This sequence comes from Protopterus annectens, assembly GCF_019279795.1. Lineage (NCBI taxonomy): Eukaryota > Metazoa > Chordata > Ceratodontiformes > Protopteridae > Protopterus > Protopterus annectens. Next base: position 589,112,892 of record NC_056731.1, on the reverse strand, counting down.
CCATGTTGGAGTATTCATAAATTAAAGCTCACCTGTCAGCAATTATTTCTGCTTGTCTGCCCTTACTCCTCTGTCCTGTAGATTTTGTGTCAAGCAATATCTTAAAGGCACCCTTCATATTAGGCCTTCTAGGAAGCCAATTCTGCCTTTCTGGGACTTCAGTTTTGTTTTAAAATTGACTTGGGCTCTTGAGCCTGCTGCTTCAGCTTTCTTACGACATTGTACTTGGGCAAAACTGTTCTTCTTTTAACCCTTACTTCAGCTAATTTCTTTTAACCCTTACTTCAGCTAAGAGTGTCTGCGCTTTTTAGTTTTTCAGAGGCAGGGTGTGTCCTTTTATGCCCAAAGTGGTCAATAAGTTGTCTCCATCAGTCTATTAATTTGCTTCCTTTTTTCCTTCTCTGCAGTCTGCCATTCAGAAGGTACTTCACTTCTTAGATGTGCATCAAAAGAATAGATATTATTTATAGTATTTGCAAATATGAGTAGCTTTTGTTTCTTTTCATCCCATATCTTTGGGTTTGGCTGTTTTCTAAGCAAATCATCTCCTCCTGGATTTCTAAGGCAATTTATTTTTGTCTTTCCTCCTCTATAAAGGCTCATTCTAACAGGGCTCTTGCCTGCTCTGGTGCTTTTTTCAAAGGGACTGGATATTAATCTCATCCTTGAGGCTTCTAACTTGGTCTTCACTTTATACCTTCACCAAGCACTACAAGTTGGATATTATTGCCAGGTCTAGGCCAGGCTTTGCCAGGGTGATCCTGCATGGTCTCTGGAGGGCACTTCAGTACAGTCCTTCTCCCAGGTGTCCCCTTGATCCTTGGTACTCTCCCTTCTGTTAGTGATATGGGAGGACATAGTACAGTTGTGTAAAATCTTACCATAACAGATGTCCTTCTCTTTACCGTTGCAGTATTTACTCCATCCCTCCTTCTCCCTCTGCTCTAACCTGTTTCCTGCCCTGATAGCCAAGTCATTCTTCTACCTTTTCTCCTTCTGGATGAACATGTTCTTTCTTGTCCTTAAGGATGTTCATTTCTTCCTGGGGCTTTTTAAGTTCTGAATGTGTGCCTCCGTACATCACCTTTTATGCCATATGCCTTGCGAGAGGGGAGCATGTGTGTGAAGTACAATGCCCAAGTACAAAATGATTTAGTATACTGGCCTGGGCATTGGGCTATCCTTGGCAGGAGATCCCTTCAGTTGTGAATGCTGCAACAGTGAAGAGAACGGAAGGAAATCTGCTGTTGTAAGATTTTGCACAACTTTACTTTTCTGATGAACTATAGCTTGGTACCATTAAGGACAAAGATAATGTGCAGAGGGTAATGCAGGCTTGGTTATCAGAAACAGACCCAAGAATGAGATTTACTAGCTGCAGTAGGAATGGTTGTGGCCCAGTTAGAGAGGAGATGATGGGCAGTAATTACACACTCTACTTTTATAAGATACCGCAGGCCCAGCAGTGGGATGTTTTATCACCCAGTCAAGTTGATTTCAATACAGCACTGTGAAACAAGTTTTACTACATAAGCCAACTACTGGCGCAGCAGGACCATTCAGTTGCAACTTATTTGTGCTTGGTGGGATGGAGTCAGGCTATATTAAAGACTCTGTAATAGTTGTCAGAAGCCACCCTTAGTGGACTCCATTAAGATCACTGAAGTAGATGAATGCTGTACATTGAATACATTTTCATTTGTCATTATTCTGAGCTTTACAAGCCTTTTACTGTGGGTCCCCTTTTTAAAAAAATACATAGTCTTTGTATTTAATTATACCAACACAAGCTATAGTCTTTTGTTTCACATTCTAGAAAATAATTCATAAGCTGTGTAGTATAAGGCAATGTGGAGATTCCAGTGCTGTAAAACAAATTGGTAGTTTTCTCAAAAGACCTGGTTCTCATACAGAACTTCACAGAGCACACCATGAAGGAGCTTGATTTAACATCCAAGGCATAATTGTGGTTAAGTGATTTTGATTAGTAATGCTAGATGGCAGTTCTAGAAAATTAACAATGAACTTTCATTCTGAGTTTGCCACTATAACAAAAACAAATGTATTTACTGGATCATGTTTATGTTCTAGATGGATCAAAAGGGTTCCCACCAAAGCTACATGTCATTAACATTGTCCCAGAACCATTCCTTTTTCTACAGCTCGGACATCCTGGGTAACTGCTGGCTTCACCCCTTGGGCCAGAGTGCCTCAGCTGGGGAAACCAGTGTTTAAGCAGCCAGGCAGTGGGTGAAGAAGAGATCCAGATGCTTGTATGAGAGTATCATAACTACACAAAGCATTTAAAGCTTTCATTATGCTCTTCACACTGCTTTGCCAATACCCAACGTGCATTGCATAATGCATGTGCCACAGTCTCTACTGACTCCTATAATTCCTCTAGATGAAATCTCTACCAGGGTAGGTGAGCTGGCAAAAACATTCCTCCACTCCTATCACCCTGCTGATGCTACTGTGATCAGGATTGATAAACCTCAAGTTAATAGGAACCAAATCATGGGCTCCATTTCTCTGTGCTGTACAATATACAGCCATACTAGAAGGTTGAGGTCACATGAAACAGATGGATTTATACAGTGTAAAACTGCTGAATCTGTGACTCTATGGTCTGTTAATATGCCTTACTCTGTAATGTATCTATGCAAATAGATAACCTCATAGAACAAGGTGAGATTTGCAAAAATTCGGTCTGTTCAAGCTGCACCTTTGTGAATGAACCCATAAACAGTCTTTGGTGAAATACTACCTGTCCTCATACTATAACCCACACAGTGGTTCTGGAAAGCAGTGTGCATTCCAAACACAAGACTAAAATCTCTCACCAGTGTGGAGGTACTGCAATACCTGATTTCCAAAATTGTTTTAATACGACATGGGTACCCTTTTTACATTCTATTTCCAGAGCCTTCTATGGTAAACACATGCACATCACTGACCTCTGCACTAATTGCCTTAGCCTCAGATAGTAGCCTCAGATAGTCTCTCCACTATGAATATATCCAGAGGTGAGTGGTCTAGACTCTGGACTTCATGACTGTTATCACAAATGTTCTTATCCCTTAAAGAAGGGCAGATGTACAGTCATATATGCATCCTTGTCTGGACACTTATGCAAGCTGAATTCAAGGACCACACCACTTTACTTTGCTTTTATTGTTACTATTCCCATAATTCACAGGTAAATACTAGGCTACCTGTCCTTGCAGTCATTTTAAGCCTAGCCAATTTCCCCTTTAAAGATGAGCATCAAATCCTATACCTTGTGCCTGTGAGGTAAACACCTTAATCACCTTCTACTTCTGGGTGTCATTGTTTTATTTTTGAGTTTTATCTTAAGATGGTGCTTATGGTAGAAATGGATCCATTTCATTTTAATGTTTCTACTTTGAAGTCACAGTTTAGTAAACTTTGAAATTCTGAGGAACTGAATGAAGCTCTTGCCCAACTACGAGTCACTGTTACACAGAGACAAGTGACCACTTTGATTAGCAGGAGAATGAAGCTATTTCTTCCCAGGATTTATTAACTGTGATCTGCAATTGCAAGAAATTACAAGTGATACGGGTGGTAATGCTACCTTATGATGGTTCCAACACTTCAGTTATAAAAAAAAAAAAAAATTTAAATGAACTGTTCCTATAAGTCACAGCTCTCAACAAAATCATGAACACCTCTACTATTAATTTGAGACAACAGAATAAGAGAAGAATTACATTTTCTGAAGGAAGGTCTGTAAATTGTTATATTTCGTGAAATGTAATTCACTACATTTTCTCCAAAAGTCAGCAGTTTGTGGGATTGAGGGACTGAGCTAAAATTTGTGTCAATCAGGGACATCCATGAAAATCAAGGACAGTTGAGAGGAATGCTAGAGGTACATTTACAAGAGGTATTGAAGCAACCTCTTTCAATGTTCCCTGTTTAACAGCAATTGTACACAATCTACTCCTGTGAGGAGTACACTGTCTTTTACTAAACTCTTTGAAGGTGAAACAAAAATGAAATGCAAATCATTGACATGTAATAATGCCTATCTTAGAGTATGGTAACGAGAGAATTGTGTCAGAAGGGTTATGTATGACAAAATTTTCAAATGGCATTTTATGAATTAGATGCTCTGTTTATAGGTTCATAGGTTAGTACTAGGCTAAATGCCCTTGTGAGCCATTTTAAGCCTAGCCAATTATCCCCTGTGAGATTCAAACCCTGTACCTTGTGTTTCTAAGGCAAACACCTTAACCATTAGGCTACCCTCCCAACCCTTATTTATTTAACACAAGGTTAGATTTAGTTATATAGAGTAATTTTGATGATTATTGATCAACTCTGTGAATTACTGCTGGATAAGAAGGTGATGAGCTGCAAATACACAGTTTGTAAAGGAAAGGGTTAACCTTTTAGAAAAGAAAATTAGAACTGGAGAAAATAGGACAAGGCAACGTATGAATAGTACCGCCTATGTTATACATATTACGGCTGCACACCAAAGAGCTGGTGGAGGAAGGACTATGTATGTAGGTGCATATTGCATCAGTATTTTTGAGAGGGAAGAACTCCTGTACCTTTATGAAGGGATGCAAGATGGACCGGAATTTACCACAAGAGCCAGTCTGATTCTGTTGGAGAAATGGTAAGTAATAAGGATCATGAGGAATGGTGACAACTCCACAGATGGGCATTTTACAATCCAGAATTGACAGAGCAGTAAGAAGGGAAGTAAGAAAAACATTATTCTTACAAAGTCATTATTGACTGCTTATTGAGCTAATCTAATATCCCTGTTGAACTCCAGCTTTATGTACATGAATTAAATTTAGGTACTTGTTGCATGATAAAAAGGTAAACACTGCCTGATAGCACATTTACAACCAACGGCATGTGTTTTAATTATCCTTTGCAGTCCTCTGTAAAGGGCTAGGGAAGAGATTAGGGAAACTTTGGAAAAAACACCAAACATGGATTATAATTGAATACTTGAGACAAATGCTTTGAAAAAATTCATCTGAAGTATGATGTATTATATCTGACAAAGGTGTGAGTATAAATGAGCAGGGTTACAATAAAAGTTTATTTACAGAACTATCATAAAATCAGTAAAGAAATTGTATATCTGAATATATCATAGGCCTATAAAAATGTCCACTATGAACTTATGAATGTATTACCTGAAAGTTATTACTCTGGAAGAATTTAACTTTGTGAATGTGTCTTTCCCAAGAGTAGGCATAATTTTTTGGAGTTCATAAAGTTGAAAAGTGTTATTAAACCACATAACTGTCCTATTATTAGTTAATGATTGGAAAACAGCCATTTAGTCATGTGGTTGATTGTAAAAAATATTAAGTCCTTTACAGATCTAAAAAAAATGGCAAGGGTCCTTTGTAATCAGAGTTGAAATGGAGAATGGAAATGTATTGCTAGCAAAGACTGAGATGCAATCTGGAATTTTGTATATAATCATGTCATGTGTCTGACTATGTTATGTGGATATTAAACTACTTGTGCAGAAGTGTGCGTTGAACTGTATGTTATCTACTGGGCTTCAGGAATGTAACCAGTGTACCCTACTGGAAAAGAACAGACATGTATATAAACTATATTAATAGCAGAAGTTGGAGCATACAGAGTTAACCTGCAAAACTTCAGGAAAATAAGTTGTGTTTTATGATGTGCTATAAACAAGTTGGTTTCAGTGCAGCAAGCAGACACAATGTCTAAAGCTAGAGATTTTCCTATGGTCTGGAAACTGAAATAATTACTAGGTTTCAAATATAAAAGTGTTAATTGTTTTTACGACTTCCAGTTCTAGGCAAACCTCTGAGAGAAGTATTTTTCACAGAAAAATGTTAAATTCTGTTGGTATATGTTAGCCTAGGAACTGAAGGCAGGTGACAGAGTTGCATCATCCCAGCTAACCCAGCAGTAATGTGTATTATTAATTTAAGAACTATCTCAGAGAGTGAGTCTGTGCATTTTGTATGTTGTCGTTGGACCTGAAAATATCCATTCAGCACTTGTCATCTGTATTTGCCTTGCTCTGTAAGTAAGATTTAGATATAGTATTTCTCTTGGAGATAGATAGGAACATAGGAAAGATTAGTTTAGATGTTTTCTGTATTTATTTTAGACTGTCCTGCAGTGTTTTAAAATATTTCCTGTGATTCTGAAATCTGAAGTGACTGTCTGAAATTATTGAGTATTGTCTTGTTCTTTTATTATTTATTATTAAATATATGTAAACCTCTTAATTGTGGCTCGTTTGTTTAGAGATAGTTAAGCTCTTAGCGTACTTGCATATGTATTTGGTGACACTATAGGCCACTCCAATAGCCTTACTGTTGGTCATAATTACCATTTGGATAATAACATTATACAGTAGAATTTGTCACCCTTTAGGAAGGGCCTTATTAGTAGCTGATAAGTAGTGGTTGGTGGCAGTGAAAACTACCTTGTAGTCTGGGCAGAAGGGGCTATAGCTAGTAAACCTGTGCCAGCCTTCCCCAGGAGTGTGTATGTGTGTTTGTAAATAAATCAACTCTGAACGTGTGTGTGTGTGTCAGCTACTTGAGCAGGGACACAAAGTAGTGGTTGGACAGAGAGGGTGCTGGAGGTTTTGGCTCTACCACTCAGTTGAGATCTTAACCTTCTAGCTGTGTCAGTGGAGAGACTTATTGGGGATCTGGAGAGAGAGGCAGAAACCAACCCCAGACTGACTGTGATCTCTGTGTGCTATTAAGGGAAATTGTACTTTACTGTGTGTGTACTTGTCATCCTCCTAATGTGAACGCCCCTCACTGGTGCTAATGGTGAGGATTGAGGCTCCTTGATTACTGGACCAGTGCAGGGGCATCACAATCTTCACACAAGTCGGTTCTGTAGTAGAGTAAACTAAACGGGTTATATCCTGAATAGGATATAAGAGCCGGCCAGCTTCCAATGCTTTAGGGCATCTTCATACACCCAAACTGTAAGACCAAATTGGTTGCCAAGCTCTTTGCAATGTTTCTGCCCAGAGTAGAGTGCTTAGTGGATCACAGGATCAAGTCTACCAATGGTTTTCCATTGCTAGGAAGAAAAATTCCCTTCGGTGGGGGAAAAAAGTTCCATGTTAATTTTGTCTTAACTGTTTTTTGTAAAAAAAAAAAAAAAATTTAGAGCTACAGAAAAGTATTTTCTTGTGACATCACTTTTATGTACTTTTGAACGAGAGTGCACTTTTTTACTTTTGTGGTAAAAAGTTGTTTAAACTACTTTTTCTATGGAGGTTTTTACTGTTTGGGGTTGGGGGTTTTACTTTTTGGGCCTGGGGAAAATACTTTTACTGTGTTTGTGTGTGGTGTGGGGGGGGGAAGAGTGTGGAGGGCAACTTCTGTTTCACTGACTATTACTACTAAGCTCCCCTCAGAAGAAAGCACCATTAATGGACTGACCATGGAACAAACTACCATTCTGTTGGACCATCTCTTGGATAGCAAAAAGAAAGTTAACTACAGCATTTGCCTTTACAGCAGGCTAATAATTTGTCACTGGCACCGGTGAGTGACTCTAATGTCACCAAAAAGTTGGTTCCTTAGATCCTTCATCTTTTTTCCTTGTATCCCTCTGGTGCTGTCCATAAAGCAGCCATGGACCAAGGATTAGCTACATATTCCACAGCTGTCTTGTTCCCCACAGTGGGCAAGGTGGAGCCACTTTTGTCAGTTATGGAAGAAGGTGCAGTTACTGTGTCCTCACTTGGCCAGAATTTCATCCTCACCACTGAAGAGGTTCAAGATGTTGGATCTGTAGGAGAATGTGAAAGGGTAGGGGCAGGCATTGGAGGTTGTGTTTGTCACAGCCTGTGGTTTCCCTGACAAAGACTACCTGCTGCCCCTAGAAAATGTAATGTACAAGGTTCCTCAATCTTTCAAGTTTTGTACACTCGACACACACTTGATACAGCAGCAACAGCTTAATCCAGCTGCTAATAAGCATTTTAATTCTAATCCTCTATACTGAATGCTTATGCAACTTTACTTTTTAGAATTGTAAGTTGCCAAGCTCATATGTTAGTTTATACTGAATAATTGTGAAAATGATTGCTTTGGCTGCAGTTTCCTCTTGTGAGGAAAATTTTGCTTTGCATGGTTAATTTATTCTGTATCTCAGGTTACTATTTGAAATGTGCTTATAACTCTGTAGATAATGCTTCCAGGGCTGTTGCCACTAGTAGTGTTTTGAAGAAGGTTGCCTAGCTGCATTCTCAGAACCTTCTAGATGTCAAAACTGAAAATCTGAATCCTCCTTTGGACAGGGGTTTAGTTTTTGGACATTCTGCTGAAGATCTGATCAAAGTGTGAGGTACGCTGATTCAGGAAAAATCTCAGAGCTTCTCACCCCCCCCCTTTAAATTTTCCAAGGAATTTTTTGTTCCCTTTTCCAGTTTTGGTAAGAAACAACACAAACAGTATTGGCAAAATGCTGTTAAACAGACATTTTAAAAATAAATGCTAGGAAGGTTCTATAAAGAAAACTGCCTCCCGCCCTGCACAGAACAAAAGGACAGTCAGATAGGACTGAATGACTATTTAAGGGAACTTGCTATATCTAAAAAGTCAGAATCTCCATTTCATTAGCAACAGATTCAGACAAATGGGTTCAGAAACTGATCCAGCTAGGATACAGATGGCAGTAGAACGAAATTCCTCCTTTTCGGGGGATTCTTCCTCGTTTACCAAGCCAAACCCTTCTTTTCTCTTCTCTTGTTTTACACCACATGCTGTCTCAGGAGCTAACAGAAGCAGTTCCTCCTTCTCAGCTCAGAAAGTGTTTTATTCAGTGTTTTTCGTGCTATAGCAAAAATATTTCCTGGATGCTAATTATGCGTTTTTCTTGAATCAAGTTTGTGATGGTGCCCAAATTCAAAAGGCTTTCACAACCTTGTTAACTCTTCATTTGAATTTTTTTAACCTTAGATTTAAATACTCATAATGACATTCCTGTTCATCCTGATTTCTTAAGATTTTGCGTCTGGATCACATGATCTGTTCTTTGCTTTACCCGCTCCTCTACTCCAGGAGTGTTCACAAAGTATCTCTGTACTGACATAACTCATTGCTGCTATATGGTATCCACAAAAGATTCACTTGTATTTGCAGAGGCTTTTTCAAAGTGTCAGAAATTGCTCGCTTGGGTAAAAGCTCTTCTACATAGCCTTGTTTTCCAAGAGAACATTCAAAAATTGTCTAACTCCATCACACATGATTGTGTTTCTGGGGTGGCTGCTAGAAACCTCAGTACAAAGTTTTCTTCCACAGGAAAAATAGATTTAGATTTTAATCTAGTCCAGGTTTATTCCACTTGGCCTTTTCTCACTGCAAGGGAATACCTTAGAAGTCTAGGTCTCATGGCATCCATGATTCTCTTGATACCTCTTGCAAGACTCCATGTGAGAAGGATACAACGACAGCTGAAGCTCCTTTGGTCCTAGCACCAACATCTATTATTGCAGTTCTGGAATTTCAAAAAAGAGAAGTCATTGTAGACCTCTGATATCCCCTGAATCCAAGTCCCCCCTTTCCCATTCTACTCTAATGCAGTCTGTCACCACAGACTCCTCTAACTTTGCTTGGGGAACAGTGTTGAGGGCGACAAAAGTGCAAGGTCTCTAGGACAAGAAGACCAGCTAAGGCACATCGGCTTAAGAGATGCTAGCTCTTATAAATGCTGTCAACTGTCTGAATCATCTGTGGCCACTAAGACCTTTACATATAGCTAGACGATGCCACAGAGATGTGGTACTTAAGCAAGGGGACCTAATCTTAGCCCCTCTGCAGACTAGACATATTAGTGTGGGATATAGCTTTATGGCACAATCTCTCTCCACAGATATCTTGCATTCTGTCAGAGCAAAATTCTGTGGCAGACAAGCATAGCAGGACAAAGGCAGACCTTCACAATTAGAAATGAGATCAGTGGTCTTCTAAAATTTGATGCATCTATGAGGAATACCTTTTTGTCTGCTATCTAACCATTCCACGGTCAACATTCTGTTCCAGGATTTCATACAAAAAGGCCTGGAAGACTGATGCCTTTACCTTTCCTTGGACAGGAATGTTCAGAAAGGAATGTTCATGTATGCTTTTTCCACCCTTTCCACCCTTTCCACTCTTAGCCAGGGCACTTTTGAACATTCAGATGGAATCCCCCAAGATCATTATAGTGACTCCTTTCTATCCCAGGGAACAGTGGTTCTCCCTTCTTTTGGAAGCTTCATCACAGACTGGATTTTCCCATGAGAAAAGGGTTGCTTAATATATCCTGACCCTAAACCACTACAGCTGACTGCCTGGATGACAGGCTCTTAATACTTCAGGCATCTGTTTACTGAGGACTTCCATGCGGTACTGATGGAGGAAAGAAAGCCTGCCACTAGAATATCATATATAAGCAAATGAAACGTTTTCTAGCTGATCCCAACCAAACAACCAGCATCCATTCTCAGCTAATGTTTCTCTAATTTTACATTATATTTATGTGAGAAGGTATCTTATGGCCTGTCTTAGTCGTGTGTCAGAGTTCATTTTTTGGCCATTTTATCATGTCTGCCCATGGATCTCTTTCAAAGCATTCTCATGTGAAAATGTTTGGGAAAGGGATGCTACATAAGAAGCCTTCAAGAAAGCTGGTTGGCTCCTCATTGGGTTCTTAATTTTTGTGTTCAAGAAGCTAACACTTGCTCCATTTGAACCAGCTCATCTGTTTGACTTGAGGTTAACAAGGAAAACAGCTTTGCTGATTGCTCTAACCTGTGCAAGAAGTGTATCAGAATTGCAAGCTTTCTTATGTGGTAGGTAAGCCTTTTCATTTTCTACAGAGATGGGGTTTCTTTGAGAACTGATCCTCGCCTGAAGTGGTATCCTAAGTACTAGGCTATCTGCCTGAGGGCATCTATAAGCCTAGCCAGAATGTGTTGGCTTTCGCCGCCCCCTTAGATTAGTTCCCTGTGCCTCTGTCCAGCAGAGCCACTGCTGTGATCCCTGGGGTAAGTTTTCTGTTTCCCATCCACTCGTCAAGGTTTCTCTTGAAGTGTGTTAGTGAGGGGCTCTGCCTAATGTAGATTAGAATCCTGTTCCAAAGCATGGGGAGTCTCTGGGACAGGAATCTATCCCTCCAGCATGTCCTATTTATCATTGTGGTGAGGTTTAGATCCCTAGAGTGTGTGGCCCTTGGGGATTTGTTTTTTTTTTTTTTTTTTTTAGGTGAAGCATGATCATCAATTCTGGGTTGGACATGGCCTTGTATGTCAGGTAGAGATCACCTCTGAGTAAGCGGTATGCAACCAAGTACAGCTGGAATTTCTTCAGTCGGGCTGCATAGGGCATCTGTTTGAGGCCAGTAATCCTCTTGGTGAGATACTTCTATGGTCTTTCCAGCTGTGGCAGGTGTCTTGTAAGGTACATCCCAAATGGGGCATTGTACTCTATGATGGGTCTAATGAGTGATTAGTAGAGGGGAACAATAACCTCTCTTGTTCTAGATGCAAACCCTTTTGTGATTAGGTGGGCCACATAGCAGGATTTTCTAGCTACCTTGGCAATATGATTATCAAAGGAGAGATTATGATCTGCTTGGTTCCCCAGATCCCTTATTACACTTATGTGGTAGTTCATGGGTACTTTGTTTTTTCCAAAGGGGATGACTGCACATTTTGGCATTTAGCTTGAGACCATGATTTTGTCACCAGGACATGGCGTCTGGAGGATGTCTATCAGCTGGAGAGTCAGTTATGGCCCCGAGTTTGCAGTCGTCTACAAACTTGGTCAGCCATAGTCCTCCTGTACTTGCCTGTACCTCTGAGAAGTATATACCGAACAAGAGGGGTCCTGGGACTGAGCCCTGGGGGACGCCACTTATAACCAGTTTAGAGTCTGACCTAGAGCCTGCAACTCTCACCATGTGGGTTCTATCTGTGAGCCAACTGGCAACCTATCTCGTGACATAGGGGTTTATGTTCAGGCTGGTGAGCTTGTCTATAATACCAGAATGGGGAATGGTGTTGAAAGCCTTTGCGAGGTCTAGGTAGGCTGTGTGGACCTCCTTTCCCTCATCTAAATCCTTGGTAACTGTCTCAAAGATGTCCACCAGGTTTAGGAGTCATGATCTGCTCTTAACAAAGGCAAACCGGGTAGAGTCCAATGTTTGGAGGTTCCCAATGTCTGTTAATGATTTTCATGATAATGCACTCCATAGCCTTGCAGACCAGGCTAGTCAGGCTTATAGGGCGATAGTTCCCGGGGTCCATTGTGGCTCTACCTTTGTGGAGTGAGATAACTGTTGCTGTGTGCCACTCTATGGATATGTAGTCTGTAGAGAGGCTGAGTTTGAACAGTGTGTTTAGGTGAGGGATTAGTTCATTTTGGAGCTTGTGTAAGACACAGCTTGGGACACCGTCCAGTCCCATTGAAGCTGTGTTTTTGGCTTTGGATAGGGCTGTTTTAACCTGTGTGTCAGTGATTGCTGGGCTCTACATTCTTCTGGTATGGTTATGGGCCCTTTAGGGGGTGAAGTTTGCACTAAACCTGTCTGCCAGAATGTTGGCAATATCAGTTGTTTCAGTGTAGTTTGTGCCATTCTGCACTAACTCAGAGCAGATCTGAGAGTTTCTACTTAGGTTCTTGACATAGCTAAAGAACGCTTTGTGGTTATCTTTGGAGTCCTTGGCAATTTCTTTAGCAAAGCTAGCCTTGGATGATTTTATGAGGGATCATAATTTCTTGCTGATACTGATCAGGGATGTCTTTCCTTCTTGGGATTTTACTCTCTTCTGTACTAGTTTCCTCCTTCTGTTGTATAGCTTATTTATGGCAGGGGTCCACCAAACTGGTTTCCTTTTCTTGGAGTAGTGAGTCTTGGTTTTGCTTGGGATAGCATGATCCATGCATTCTTGCAGGTGCTCATAGAGTGCCTTCGTAAGGGATTCAGCAGCATGGACAGCATTGTCCTTGAGCATGGGGCTGTGAACCTTTCCACCTCAGTCTTGAGTAATGTGAAGTTTGCTTTTGAAAAGTTTTTCACGGTGGTTTCCTTGATTGAGGGTGGGGGTGGAATGTGGATATTCAAAGTGATAAGTCTATGGTCTGATCTAACCAGCGAGGGGTTGACCTCCGGTGTAGAACACCGGTCACGCATGTTGATGACCAGGTCCAATATGTTGTCATCTCTGGTGGGAATGTTATCAGTTGATCCAGGGTATTCGAGTTTATAAATTCTAGGAAGCGTTGGGCAAGGGAGTTAGTACTTGAGTAGTTCTCTCAGTTAATGTTTGGGTAATTGAAATCGCCCAATATTAGAGCATTTGGTAGGACCCTCATATTTTCCAGTGTCTCTAGAAATGTGGAATGGGGGTCCTGGGTCATAGTGGTTGATCTGTAGCAAGCAACAATTTGAATTGCAATTTTGCCCATTGTTAGTTGCACATGGATGATCTCTGATGCATTGTGTTGTGCCATTAAACTGGAGGTGTGGGTATCCTTGATGAATATGGATACACCCCTGCCTTTTGTGTTTTGGTCCGGGTTCTGTGGGTGAAAAGTATGGTATGAGTTGTAGCCTGGTAGTGCTGGGGTGCTCTCTGAAGCCTTAAACCAAGTTTCTGTTACTGCACGGATATTGATGTCCTCCATACTGAGGAGTGCCTTGAGTGCATGCATTTTGAGGTTTAGACTTCTGGCGTTGAGTAGCATTACACTCCGGTTTTGGTTACTTGTGCTATTTACGGTGGTGGATTTGTCTTTTGAGCCTTGCCTAAAAAAGGCACTATGGGGGTGGCAACAGCCTTGGCCACTATTTGAAAGCCTAAGGGTGACAGGTGCAAGCCATCTCTTGCAAAGCAATGTGACTTGTCGAGCATGTCATCCCAGGTGGAAAGATACTGGATCCCCTTTGAATGACACCAGAAACTTAGCCAATTGTTGAAATTGATCATTTTTTCTTTATACTGTGGCATCATTCTTGGTGAGGGCAGGAATGCTACTCAGGGTCATACCGGCTTGGGCTACGTGATCAGAGAGCTCTTCCATGTCTCTTTTCATGTAGTCCAAGGAGGTACGTCTTGGGTCATTCACACTAACATGGACAATGACAGAGTCATATTTGTACTTGTTCTGGAGTGACCTGAGTGCTTGTGTTATGTAGTGGATCCTGGTGCCCGACAGGCAGCTAACTGTAACCTTCTCCTTGTCCATCAGTGTGCCGGAATATACAGTCGCCTATTACTAGTGTGTTGGGTATGTTATTTTGCCTTAAGTGCTGTGATTGCATGGCACACTTATTATGTGAAGTACGTGTTTCATGGTTTGTGATGGAGTGTGGAGGTTGCTTGGGTTACTGCTTTGGAGGTTTCTCTTGCTTTTGCAGATTTTTATTTAGTGCCTCAGATTGTTTTCATGTATTTGTGTGTTATTTGCCGGTGTTGGTTTAGTAGGTCTATGTGAGACTGGTGGTGTGTTGCAAGTATTTTCTTCATACTCCTCTTGACAGTCAGTTCCAGTCTTGGGTTGAGAGAGCTTTGCCTCCAGTTTGGCTGTATAATTGCATCTCTCGCATATATTCGTGTTTGGTGGTAGGAGGAGAGGGTTGTCTGTGTACATGAGGCAGTTGTAACATTGCCTCAAAATGCCCGGATTCACCAGTTGGACTGAAGAATACACCTGAAACTGCCCTTTGGACATGCCTGAAATAGGTAAAGTGAGCTGTTTTACTGATTGGCTGGTAGGGGTGAATAGAGAGCCTTGTCCTTCTGGATAGTATAGGAGGTCTAGTGCTAGGGTGCTTGCTATGAGGTTTTGAGCAAGTGCTGGGCTGTGAAATTAATGGTTTGAGTGCTTAAGTTGAAAGTTTGTCTAGTTCCAAAGGAAAAATTGAAGAGTAGTCTTCGTGGAGCCGGGGATAGTTTAACCCTAGCTAACTGGTGCTGCCCGGCATGGAAAACCGCACAAATGCAGTTTTTATAGCAGGGAAATGAAAGAGAGAGAAATTAGCCCAAAATGGCCAATAAACTATTAACTTCTGGGCTACAGCAAACAAGGCGCACAAATTTCAGAAAGAAACAGATCAAATAAGCAGGCACAATAAGCCTTTAACCAGAAATTCCCAGCTCAGAAGGGCAGAATCTAGCCTCTCCTCCCACAAGAGTGCAGACCACAAACCTTCTTAATGTAAAATAACTGGCCTGAAGCCCAAGTGCTTAAACCAGAATTAATGCGCTTTTAGAATAACAGACACTGAGCCTTCAATCAGCAATTCCCAACTTAGGATGTAAGCTACCTGTCCTAAACAATGCAGTCCACAAACCTTCTTAATGTAAACAACTGGTCTGAAGCCCAAGTTTTTAAACCAAAAGGCTTAGAATAAGTTACAGTTTAATCAGGCTACTACCAAGCAGTGATAACTGCAGCAGAATAATACAATTGAGTACTTTTAAGAAGAAGCACAAGCAAAATAAGGTAATAAAGTGGGAAGAAACACAATTACAGTAAAAGCAGATGAATAAAGTGCAATTTTTATAATAGAAAAATGAGCAAACTGATTTAAACAAATGACCCAATTAATCAGTAAAAAAAAGTGAGCCCTGTTCCAACATTCTTCAATCTGACAAGTTCTAACCGCACACTCCTGCCACAAGGGTGCAGTGGAACCTTTTCCAAAAAAAAGATGGCCTGGATTAGTGCTCAAGTTATACAAACAAAGCTAGATTCAGCAGGCCTGTATCTAGTCTATGCTACAGCAGACAAGGCGCACCAATATCAGAATAACAGTTCAAATAAGCAGGCACAGTAAGCCTTTAACCAGAAATTCCCAGCTCAGAAGGGCATAATCTAGCCTCTCCTCCCACAAGAGTGTAGACCATAAACCTTCTTAATGTAAAATAACTGACCTGGAGCGCAAGTGCTTAAACCAGAACTAATACACTTTTAGAATAACAGACACTGAGCCTTCAATCAGCAATTCCAACTTAGAAGGATGTAAGCTACCTGTCCTGCCAGAACAGTGCAGACCACAAACTTTCTTAATGTAAAACAACTGGTCTGAAGCCCAAGTGCTTTAACCAAAAGACAGAATAAGAGTTGCAATTTAATCAGGCTACTACCAAGCAGTAATAAATACAGCAGAATAAACACAATTGAGTACTTTTAAGAAGAGGCAAAAGTAAATAAGATAATAAAGTAGGAGGAAACAAAAGAAACAAAAATACAGTAAAAACAGATAAAGTGCAATTTTTTTTTGTATAACAATAGAAAACAAGCAAACTGATTTAAACAAATTTAATGAGTAAAAAAACTCAGAACTGAGACCTGTTCCTGCAGTCTTCAATCAGACAAGTTCAGGGCCTAAGTGGGTATGCCTACTCAAATGTTCACTCTGTATTAGGCAGGATGAGCTAATGAGACTAAACTAGGATAGAGCTGGGATAGGGCTGAACAGATGGGAATGGTAGGAGTTTCTGAAATCAAAATATGATCTCGCTGTACTCGGTTGAGTGAGCAAATGAGATGGGCCCAGGAGGAGTGTTCAAACACAAATTTACAAGAGGGGCAGTCAATTCCAAAGCCACCAAGATTAATACCACAACAAGAGCATGGAGGGTGAGTGGGGAAAACTAACTACAGACAGAGAGCTCACAATTTTCAGTGAACAAATAAATAAGCAGATAAATGCAGTACTATTTTAACACAATATTCAATGAAACAATAACACAGAAAAAATAAAATGTAGTACAGTATCCGAGTTTAGTTTAAACTGAACTGTCCATTTTCCCTCTGTTCTTACCTGGATCCAAGAATGAATGAGAGAGGATTCTTCATACCTTCAATGTTCAGACAACTCATGGACTTTATTGACAACACAGTCTTTCAGACATTCTGATCCATTTACTTCTTGGGAAGGTAAGAAGACAGGACATGTCTCAAAGCAGACCGATTCCAAACAGTTGCCTCAGGCTTTCATCTTTTGTATGTCCCACCACAACAAAAGTATTCCAGGCAGGGTCAAGGCACACAGCTATTAAGGCCTTGCTTTATCTCTGGCGTTTTCAAAATGGCTGTACTCAAAGTATTCTAAAAGAATTGACTTGGTCCTCTGTGCATACTTTTATAAAGTAGTACAAACTAGATCATTTTCCAGGTCAAGGGTGGACTTTGCCATGACCATTCTACATGGGCTACAGGACTCTTCCTCCCACCTCCCAGTTTTAAGTTCTGGCAATCTACCCATATAGTTTAGGCTATTGCAGCAGTGATCAGTATAAAGAACATAGTATATCTGTGTAAGTAAACTTACCATAACAGTAGATGCTTGATCACTGCTGCAGTAGCTGGCTCCCTCCTTCCATTTTCCTTGTTTTTTGGTGTGTGTTTTATGCCATGGTGTGGATGTGTTTTTGGCTTTTCCTAGGGTTTAGCCTCTGCCTATATTGGCGTGAAAGCTCTGAAGGGCTTCCTGCCCTAGCCAGTCTTTTGGTCAGCTCAGCTGGAACTGACAAATACTTGGGTGCATGGAAGGTGCCCTGAATCTTTAGAAGTTTGCTGGCTTTTAGAACCTAGGCAGGATATAACCCCTATAGCTTAGGCTACTGCAGCAGTGACTATTCAGATGTCTGCTATTGGTGCAAGTTACTTTACACCTTACAGAACTGTACTTTCTAAGTAGTTTAATGCATCTAACCTGGAAATTTTAGATCTGATGTTTTCTCTAACTTTCTAGAGAATGATTTCAGTTTAAAAGGTGGCAATTTAACAGTTTCTTTGAGGGGGCTGACAGGTCATCTTTTGTGAAACTGGTCTTAACATGGAGGGAAAGAATTATGTAAAATGGCTTTAAATGTGTTAAATGTTAGTTTAATTTTATTGGGAGCTAGTGAGCAGTGTCTAATATTTTACAGAGAACAGTAAAATGGGTGCAAACTTTATTTTTGTTTTTTACAGGTGGAATACTTGCACTTTAGTGAAATATTTAGATGAAAAGATTTCAGTAGATTCTGTTAGTTGTCTGTTCACTTCTAAAATTTATGATGAGCCTACTTGTGCAAGCTATTTGTATGCTTTGAGAGGCTGAACAGTTTATGAAAATAAGTGTTATAAAAAGCCAGTTTAATTAGAATTGATTAACATCAGACAGTAATGCATTTTTGGATGCAGTTGGAGTTTAAGATGTTTAATTAATGGGGGTACAACAGTAAGACTAGAGGTAAGAGGCAGGAAGACTTGGTTTGAAACTATTATGTTATATAATATGGATACAATACAGTGAAGTAGAATAGGTTCATAAGCTCATCAGAGGTTACTAGGATAAATGCCCTAGGACTTTTACTAGCCTAGCCATGTAAAAACCCATGCAGTATAATTGACCATAGTTAGTCATCCTTAGCAGAGTGATTCTGTGATCAGCACCAACTAACCCTGTCCATGAAGAATGCGAGTGCCACCCCCGCTGTGAACTTATGGTCACTCATCCAGCTGACAAGGTTGAGCTTAAATAGTCATTGAGGAGGAACTCTGCTTCACATGAAGTGGGAGCTTGTTCTACAGGAGTTCAACCTTTGGAAGCTGTATCTCTCTCTCCAACATATTTTGTTAATGTCACAGGCTAGGTTGAGATCCCTAGAGTGAGTGACTCCTGTCTCCATTTGTTATGCAGATGTGCAGCATTCCCATTATGGCAGAGTCAGAGACTACTCTGCAGACCAAGCACAGGATGTTTCTTAGCAGCTTGTATGATAGAGTACAGTGATAGGGCTTGTAAATCAAAATTTGGAGGCCCCGGATTCTCTTGGTTAGAAACCTCTGTGATCTTTCCAGTTGTCTTGTGAGATGCATACAGAAGGGAGTATTGCACTCAATTAGTGGCCTGATAAGGATTGAGTTTAGTGGAGTTGTAACCTCCTTGGTCTTGGATGCAGTGCCCTTATTTATGAGATGCACAGTGTAGAAGGCTTTCCTCACCACTATGGACACATGGTGGTCGAAGTTTAGATTGCTATCAGCCTGTCTTCCCAAGTCTTGCACCACTGGGTTTGAGATTAGAAGGGTGCTATTTATGTCATAATTAGCAGGTGTTACTACTTTGCCAAAGGGAATAATGAGGTGTTTATTTTCTTTTTTCATTTAGTTTTGGTCTGTGACTTTGACATTAATCATTTGCTTGTGTCAACTCTTTCTGTAATATGTCTACATCACTGGGTAAACTCAGTGATTGCTCCCAGTTTGCAGTTATCTGTAAAAGTAATCCACAGGTCATCTACTTTTGCCTGGACTTCAGAGAAATAGATTCCAAATAGTAGAGGTCCAGCACAAATCCTTGTGGTACCCCACTTGTAACTGGTCTAGTGGTGGTGGACTCCCCAATTTTGACATTGTACGTTCTATTGATGTATGGGTTAATCCCCAGCTGGGAGAGTTTCTCATTTATCCCCAAGTCAGGGACTGTGTCAAAAGCCTTGGCTAAATCAAGACAGGAGGGTAGGTATTGCTTTGCTCTCATCCAGGGCTTTGGTAACATTCTCAAAGAAGTCCACCAGCTTTAATAAGCAAGATCTACCCTCAACAAAACCAAACTGGCTCGGGACAAGAGTTTGAAGGCTGCCTATGTACTTGTTAAGGTCCATGATGATTCTTTCCATAGCTTTGCAGATGAGGCTGGTTAGGCTTATGGGGTGATAGTTTCCTGGGTTAGATGATAGACCCCCTTTGTGTAAGGAGATTACTGTTGCTGTTCTCCACTCTGCTGGAATAAAGCCAGTGCTCAGGCTATGGTTAGAGTGCCAAGTGGTTCTGCTAGGTCTTGTTTCAGATTGAAGCAACCTGGGATGTTATCTGGTCCCACAGAGGCCATGTTTTTGGCCTTGGAGAGCACTTGTATGACCTGTTCATTGGAGCTTTGAGGACTGGTGTCAGCAATGCCTTGGGGTATGGCTGATGAGGATGGGGGTGTGATGTTATTGCCAAATCTGTCAGCTAGCAGGTTGGCAGTTTCCTCGGGTTCATTGTGAGTGTCCACTATAAGTTTGGCATACAGCTGGGCCATTCTCTTTTTGGTTTCAGACATGGCTAAAGAATACCTTATGGTTGTCTTTAACTAAGGGGTGCTAATTCAGTCTTGTAACTGGTCTTAGAGGACTTTACAACAGGGTATACTTGCTCTGAGTAAGTTCCCTCTTGTTCTTGCATATTGCTTTTTTTTTTTTTTTTTTTTTTTTATACAACTTACTCATAGTCTACCAAGCTGGCTTTTTTTTTGGGGGGGGGGCCTGGTTTTAGTAGGGGCTTTGAAAATTTGTATACCATTTCGTAGTAGGCTATAGTTTGCTTTGGAGAAATTTTTCAGGTTTTTTTTTTTTTTTTTGCTCCTGTGGTCTGATCTTTACTTCAAATGAGACTGAATTATGGTCTGACCTTACCAGGGAGGGCAACACACACAAGGGGTAGTGCAGTGCCCCCCCCCCCGTGTTGGTGAGCACTAGGTCTAAGACATTTGAGGCACTTTTGTGGGTGCAGACCAACTGTTCCAGGGCACTTGAATTAACAAAATCCAGGAACCTCAGAAAGATTGTGTTTGTGCTCGTATAAACAGGACCGTCTTAACAGCAATATTTCCCCCAGGACAAAGCAGTGCACAATGACTCACAGGATTAAAAATGAAAATCACTGATAAAATTAATCATATATTTGGTTATTGACTAATCCTATGATTATTGATTGAACTCTCTCTCATCAGTGTGTCCACGCCATTTTCTCCCTCTCCTCGGTGTTACTCCTCAAAAAAAAAATCAGTTGTTCATAACTATTTAATATGTACACATTTCTGATTTTATTTTTCTCACAGTGATCTTTACTGAAATGCTTGTTTTTCTTTTTGAACCTGTATCTACTAGAAAACTATATTGAATACTTTGTATAGACTGGTATTCTGCAACTAACTGTATGTATACTATTGTACTATCTAATTATCGTATTTTGCTTATATTTCTGTGGAGCTTTTCTCCCCAGGCCTCGACTCAAAATAGGCTTCTGACTTTCCCTGGTAAACAAATGTAAACAAAGAAATACTTCCAACAAAATCAGTGTTTAACATTAAAGATTAGTCAACATAAACATTTGAACAATATAACATGAGCTTTGAAAAACACATTTCAACGGATTAATGATACTACAACTAGTAAACCATACAGATGGCACAGTATAAAATTATAAAACATATAATTGAACCAGATAAAAATACACTAATCTGCAATCCAGCTACATACTTGTAGAAGTGGAACCCACAGCCTTCTGCATCAAAAGCAAGTACACTACCTTTTGTGTTAACAATGCTTTTAAATACTTTAGCACAATAGTGATATTTGCTAAGCAGTTGCACATTGTAAACAGACTTGACAAAAGCAGCACTAAACTTCTCTTCCCCTGAAATTCTCAGCTTCTTGTAAAATGCAGTTGACACTCAACCATATTTCTTAACTTTGTAGAACAAGAAATCTGAAAAAAGCCAATTTTCTTTGGGGGGGGGGGGAGACAAAGACCCAAATCCAGGAACACTTGTTAAATATTGCTTGTATAATCTTAGAAAGTTGCTAGAATAAAATATTTTGCGTTCCCATGCATTTCCTGAAAGATAGGAAGACTGAAACTCAAATGGCTGTCATTACTGTATTTAGTGAAATCAGTCCTCAGTGATATGCCAGAAAACCATAATTTTTTTAAAGAGTTCTAGACCAAAAGTATGACCCAAAAATTCGAGACATTCTGTGAGAATCCGGACAGTTGAGAGCTATGCATTCAACTCCTTTAAAACACAAGTGGTAGTAGGTGTAGTGAATTTGGACTCTTGTACTTAAGGTACAGGGTTTGAGCCTGAGTAAATTAACACTAACCAGTAGTTATCCCTAACTGGGGCATTTTACAATCAATCATTCAGTCACTCTCTGTTTCACAGTCCAGATGACACTTGATGTGGAACTGTGGGAGCAGCAGGACATTAATGAAAGAACATTAAATTCTGTACGGTAGGAAGAAAGGTGATCCATGTACAGACACAACTTCTAGGAAGGCCATGTTTGGATAATGAATGTTTAGAGGATGGCTGTAATGTACAATACTTTCTAATTTATAATTTCATAATTTTTGTAATTCAAATATTTATAATTTAGTATAGTGTAGTATTTATTGACAGCAAGTCACAACATACATAGATTTGTGCCCATTCACTAAGATGGCACTCTGCAAGTCACCCAGTTGACGGAAGGATAGCTGAAATCTGCCATGACCAAGGTGTTTGGCTGCATACGGAGTGACTGTACCAAGCCCAGGTAGGCAGTGTGCTTCTGGTTCATTGTGGGGAGTCCCTGTAGCTAGCGATGATGTAGGGTATTTTGCCTATAGTTACTTGGACCTGGAGTAGCTCAAGAGTGTCGTACTGTTTTACCAGTCTCGAGTTGTATTTGGATTTAATGAAGATGGGGGGAGTGTAAGACTTTTGTGTGGACGTTTTTCAATTCCTGTATGTATAGTTAAGCACTATATATTAAAAAACAGAAAAAATCCGAAAATGGTAGCAAAAGTAGTAAACTTGGTCCTAAATTATTAAATGTAGGTATTCAGAAGTTGTTTGTAGACGGTCCGTTTCCAGTCGAAAATCCTTTAAGCACACAGACAAGTGATCCAAACAAAACAAAAAATAAACAGAATGATAGCTTCACCCCAAACTTTCTAAGTATATACATATTATCGGGTATGGGGTGGTTTATTTTGTTCTAAAAGTGTATTGGTATACATGTTAAATTCAAAATCCCTTCCCCTATCCTTAGTGTGATATTTGAAATGGTACTGCCCTACTTAATGTCCTAATAATTTTAAATTAATAAAATTAATAATGATGCGGCACTTCTCCTGGTTCATTATTAGGACATTTCGTAAGTAAGGCTTTTTAATATATAGTGATTAACTATAGACATACAGGAATTGAAAAACTTCCACACAGAAAAGTTTCTTACACTGTTTTATTTTGGACCCACTATGCTTGTATAGTGGGTTGTTTGAGACTTACCGGACACTACAGAGATACTTGTTTGATTTTAATGAATGTAAATACACCTCCTCCTTTGGTTCTTTCACGCTTGTTTTGAGGTCTGAACATGTGGAAGGCATTCTATTTTTTGCCATAAACCTGTCTGGACTGCAATACAATAAACATATTTTAAAGAATAACTGGAAAGTAATCATTGGGAACGTGGAATTGGCTAATGTGGTTAAAAGCCACTTTTGCTTTAAACTCCAGCTTTTTTATGAAATTCTTTAATACTAGATACTTGATACAGAAAGGAATAGCTACTAATAAGGACAAAGGAGCTTACCTGCAGGTGGACTGAGTTTACATGTATGTTAGCAATAGTCTCAATGTATACACAAATGTTTTACTTGCAAATTCAACTGGTGTATGTATAGTGACATGCTCATCAACTGGTGTATGTATAGTGACTTGCTCATCAACTGGTGTATGTATAGTGACTTGCTCTTCAACTGGTGTATGTTTAGTGACTTGCTCATCAACTGGTGTTGTATGTATAGTGACATGCTCATCAACTGGTGTTGTATGTATAGTGACATGCTCATCTTGTGGTAGTTTTCATGTGGGAAAAACCTGCAGGAAACTTGCAACAAGAAGATTGTTTGAGCATATGTAGATTTGGGAGGGGGGAAGGAGGCAATGCACAACAGTGTACTGCATGACATTGTGGTATGTGGAAATTGTGAAATTTGTATTTGTCCTCGAACAGGTTGCCTTGGATGAAAAAAGACACCTGTCACTTCTAACAAGCTGCTAAAATGAACAAGTTTGAATGAAAGCTGCATTTGCAGGCAGACAGTACCCCTGATCTGAATGAACATTTAAGCTTAAGTAAGGTTTTTAAAACTTTGGAGCCAAATATTTCAAGTGCAATGGAATTTATTTTTAAAAATAAACTTTTTTTATTTTAAATAGTGGATTGCATTGCTGATGAATCTTTTTGCTGTACATAAGGTGCTAGTAGTTATGTAGTTTGACCACTTGATGCTAGGCGAAGACTAAAATGTTAAAAAAAAAGGTACAGCTTAATTGAATACTGCTAAACTCAGCCATGAGGATGTGGACGATTGCAGTCTGTTTTTAAAAAGAGATAACATTATATATAGTACAATGTAAGCAAACTAGGTGAAAAGAGGATAGTAGAAAGTGTATTCTTTGCTTTATAGAATGATGTGATTTATTTCAGGTTTATTTCATTTAATATGATTAAATTGTAAAATTAAAGTGTGCTTGATATTTGAACAGAACCAGGTGTGATTTAGTCACCTGCTATATTTGTGTTAAACAGTACAGATTGGGAAAAGAAGGGAGGATGAGAGATGGGTAAGGTGGTTGGGATGTGGATAGTGTTTTTTGATTCAGGAAAGGAAAGAAGATGGGCAGAGCTTGTCAAAGGAGTACATGTAAGTAGGATACTGTGAAGTAAAATCAAGGGAGAGTAAACGAGGCACAGCTCTAAAAGAAAGGAGAACGAGTCCTTGTTTGGGAAGACAGCCAGCAGAGCTAGGCATACAAAATCAAACATTACAAAAGTGACAACACTGAAGTAGGCATGATGGTACTAAGCTGGAGATGCATTGAAAGAGAGAGTAGTGCAAAGGGATTGTAGGTAAAGTACAGGAGGGAAGGAAAAGGAACATCTAACAAAATATAGGTAGGGTTGCAACTAGCACAGGCACTGAAAAGGGACTGGTGGTGATGCAAGCCAAGCAGTAATTGAGATCCCATCAGGCAGGGCTGGCCTTGGGTAAACTTCCACCCTAGGTGGAAAGGCTTCATAACACCCCCACCCCACCCAACTGCCCAAGCTGCCTGGGGCTATTCACACTCCTGATTACCTTTTTTCTCCCAGTGTGCATTCCTGTTCAGTTTGTTCCTGCAGTTATTCATTCAAACATCCAACATGTTCTATTTAAGTAAGACTGCACTCTGATAACTGAAGGGAAAAACTGCATTAATATTGGGGTTTGGGGCCTCCCAGAAGCTTAGGTGGGGGGTTCTAGATGCTCTGAGATGCACTTTAGACTTTTTAAGCAACATTTTTCATCTAGTTATTGCCTGAACAAAAACCATGATAAAAGAAAGAAGTTTAGTCTTCAACTTTTTTCCCTTACCTCTTTTTAGCATATCCTAACTGACCAAGACGACACTAATTAAATTAAGCTGTGGGTCTGAAGTTGCTAGGCAGCCAGAAACCATGGGATTATAGATTCTTCCAAAGCTCATTTCAGGTTTTTCCAATCTTTTAACATAATGGTGGTCTAAACAAAAATTGTGTTCCAATCCTACTTTATTTCAAGGATTAAATAAACTGTATCCAGCTTTTAATCTGAGAAGAGAAATGCTTATGAGAATATATATATATATATATATATATATATATATATATATATATATGGTGTTAAATTGGGATTAAAATTAAGGCGCAAATGCACTCAAGTCATTTCAAGCTGCTATCCTATTTCTTTAAGCCATGCCCCTTCACCCTCTACCCTTAGACATCCACTTTGTGTACCCTTCTGTTGAAAGACTAAAAAAAAAAAAAAAAAACAGAACATTATATTATTTGTCAGACATTATAAATATTCTTCCCCAAATGATGACCACTTGTAGATGTTTGATTGTGAGGAAAAAGAAAAAATCAGTAATGTTTCCAAATTTTTACTTCAAGAAACCGTATGGTGCTCCTATGCAAGTTATAGTGACCCTCTAAAATCCATGATAAAAGCTAAAGAAATGACCACATTGTCCCCTGCCCAAAACAAGATATTATTATCTCTCAGGTTTGGGGGGGGGGGGTGCTAAAGAAATGACATTGTCACCAGGCCCTCACAAGTGTAGTGACCTGTGTTACACCTATGAGCCGGGCTGGTTATAGATTAGGGTGAGGTTCAGGGCAGTGGTGATTACTAAGCCCATGACAAAAATCCACTTGTACAGCCATGGTGTATGGGGGCCACCATCTCCCATAAGCTTTGCAGGTATGGGTATTCTGTGATACCTTATTTTTTGAGAAATGACTGTTGTAAATGACAACTGGGTCAATTACTTTCATTTTGGCAAGCCTACCAAGCAGTCATGGCTACTTCTATGTACAATGCAGACATCTGATTGTCATGAGGATGACCCTGTAATCCTGTTGTTCCAAACAAATAGTTGCCACACCTTAGAATATTGCATGTTGCTTCATATAATCACAGTAGACTAAAGCCAAAATAATAAGTAAGCAGCAGCAACAACAGACAATTAGTCTTGATACTCCAGAGAAGAAGGCCATAACAGTTTTGTCTATTCTCTCTCTGCATATCTGGTCTCCAAGTATCCCGTCTTACTGCTCACAAATGCACAGTAGTCTTCAAAGCCTGATAGTGACTATTTAAACTGAACACATGACAAAGAGGGTAGTTACTTTCATCCATCCAAATCTAACCCCCAAAAAGCAGTTATAACCATGATGTCTGGCTATGTTGTAATATTTCACCTCTACAGCATACTTGTCAACCTACACACATTCAAAATAGCAGAACAGGCTGACAGATCATTTCCTTATTTACAAGGAAAATAATGTGATGTTAAAGCATGTTTGTTTTTTCTTCCTTTTTGTAAATGAGCATAATTTTAGTTATATAAATCTTTTAACAATAAAGCAAGGAACAATAACTTACTCCTTTCCAACATAAATAGAAACTTAACTACAAGCAAGTAGACTGCATATTAAAGGTAATTTAACTCTTTTGCATTATACTTTATTTTGCAGTTGCTTGACTATCTTTTTTTGAGTTGGAAGGAAAAGTTGTACATTTTTTAACAAAAACATTGTGTTTAGAAACCTGCAACTTGTATATTAATATATATGAAACTGCATGCTTAGACGTTACTGCATATTTTATTTATGAAATACAAAAGACTGCAACATTGGCACATAGTTGAACTCACATTTGTTTATCTTTTATGTAGTTGCTATTAAAGGCTTGAACACAGCATATATCCTTAGTGCTATATTGTTTTTCTTGATGCTTTTGGGAAAAGTAAGTGCTAATTTACAGTGTATTATACAAAATACCATCACTTTAGTACAAAATGAATAGAAATTATCCAAAGGAAACACTTGCTAGAGTAATATTTAAAAGGAAGCTTTGTTAAAACTAATAATTGGCATTCCAAGGATGCCCGGAAAGCCAGTATATAGGCTTAGATAATAAGCTACTCTTTTTGCTAGATACAGTGAAATGTAAGGTGGGGGTGGGGTGAATGTTGTTGATAAAGAATTGTCCTTTATGGTTTAGTTAAAAAGAGGTTTTATTATAGTAAACAACCTTAAAACTCTACTTGAGTGAAATATTTAGCTTGGTGTATGTAATGAAAAGTTATTTGAGGGCTGTACTTGTGCAAAAAACTTCAGTGTGGTTTAGAAATGAAGCTCCTTTCTCTAAGGATTGTACTTTTTCACTAGATTATGTGAAGCTTTTGAGGTAAAAGGCCTGAGAACTTGAAATTCCCGCCCAAACTAACAGAACTGTTCAAGCTTGGAGATCTGGTTTAAGAGGCAGCTTTGGAAATATAATTTAAATAAAAGGTGGAACCTTCTGAATATGCATTAGATCAAATTTCACTGTAACAATACATAGCTATACAAGCTAGCATAGCAGAAGAAAAGTTGATATGTTACAAGAAGCATGAAAGTTTATAATTTGAACAAAAATATATATTGTTTGATTTGATGCAAATAAATACAAATATAATATTTAAAGTTTTACTTCTGCAGCAAAATATACAAGTATAGAGCATAGTGTCAAAACACACGAATGCTCCAAAGAAATAAAAATGCTGGGGATTTATCTTTGCAATAGAAAATCATAGTCTGTGTTCTTTAATAATTATATATATATATACATATATATATATATATATATATATATATATATATATATATATATATATATATAATATAGTTGGGAAATGTTTTTCCTTCGTAAATAGGTCTAAAAATGAAATACATGTTCTACTTATAAGATACATATATACTTTTAGCTAATTGTTATTAGAGCTATATATATATTTGTGGTAGTGGTTTAGAGGGCATCTTCTCATTCTGTCAGAATATTGGATGAGTTTGTTTGGATGTTTAGACTATTGAAACATGGAATGTAAGATTCCATGAGGGGTAGGAGGGGTTTTTGAAGTAAGTGATTTATGACGATCCTACTTATTGCCTTTTTACGAGTGTCCACAAATGTAATGATTTTGTTCCTAAATCTGCTCTCAGAATTTACTATTTGTATGAGCACTAATAAGCAGTTCTTTATAGAGCGTCATTATCTATGAGAAATCAGTATGCTTCTGATCCATAGAACGAATGACATTAATCCATTAACATTTATAGAAATATAGTTAAACAATGGAAGCAAGAGAGGTAACTTAACTAGATATCTGAAGTTGTTTAATTCTCAGGTTATCTTTCTACAGGAAACATTTTTATTGGCAGAAGATATAAACGGACTTAATACTAAGATTTGCACTATACACTCTAGTTCACAACATAATCAGAGAAAAGGGAGTAGCTATTTTATGGAAGAATTCTTTACCTATGCCTGAAATTATAGGAACGTATCAAGATGATAAAGGTATGTTATGTACTGCTACTATAAAATGCAATAAGAAGATACTGACTCTTGGTTAATATGTACTGGATTCCATGAATAGGCATCAAGCCCGTTGATCAACATTTAGAGCAATTAATTCAATTTGCAAAAGGCAGTATCATTTTGGCAGGAGACTTTAACTATCAGTTATCACCAAGTGATACTAATACAAATAGTAAAAGGAAAATTCAGCCGTCTGTAAAACAGTTAATGAAATTTATTAAATTATTTCACCTTAGAGCTATAAGAATTTTCAGAGTCAAATTCATTTAATCTTTATGCATTATTCTCATAGGCATGGAACGCAATCTAGAACAGACAGTTTATATCTCTAATGAAATAGTAGACAAGCTGGGTAAAGTTAAGACTATAACTTGGCCATTTTCAGATCAAAATGCAATCACTTTTGAATTGTCTTTGAACTCTAATAATGCTAAAATAAGAAGGATACTAGCATCTATAACAGGTTTGCAAGAATTTAAAGACTATTTTCTTAAAGAGGAAATGTCCTCCTTAATAGAAATGAATACACTGGATACTTCAGAAATCTATATATGAGACAATCCAAAAGCATGTATCTGTATGGTAGAATCACTCTTTTTTTTTTTTTAGCCAGTGGGGCTAAGAATTACATGAAATACAGGGAAGTTCAAAAACCAGAAGAAGAAAACTTCAAAACATAAGAGATCTTTAAATCATAAAACCAAAATCAATCTTGAGAAGTTTAAGATTAACTTTTCTATCAACCCAAAGTCTATGTGCAGTCCTGCCACCAAAACAAAATTACTCCGTAAATCCACTCACATAAAAGAATACTGTTCACAGAGAAAGAATAGAAATATTCTAAAGGAATTCAGAGATTATTACAATGAAATTAATCAAAATAATATTCTAATGGAAACGATCAAAACATTTATTAGAAAAAATAATGACCAAATGAAATTGACAAACCAATTTCTTTGTCTGAATTTCTAACCCAAATTTCTAAATTGAAGACTAATAAAGCACCAGGAAATAATAGGATTATGTCTGAATTTTACAAGCTGTTACCTAAAGAAGCCGTAAACATTTTACATAAGGTTTTATTCTATAGTTAAGAACTTAACTAAAGTTCCTCCTATTTGGAAATGTACCCTTATCTCTCCAGTATTAAAAAGCGACAAGGATCCTATTCAATGCTTTTCGTACAGACCCATTTCACTTCTAAATGTAGATTATAAACTGTTCATGGCAATTCATGCTAATAGATTAACATACATTCTATTTTCTATGATTGATGATCAAACTGGGTTTATTTTAAATGAGATCTTAACATTAATGAGTCTTGATATAAAAGTGCTTTTGACTCAATTGGAAATATCTTGCTAATTCTAGAAGAATACAAGTTTTCTTTTAACTTTGCACATCTTATTAATCTTCCCTATGCATATTGCTTTACATATGTCAAAACAGGTACTTTTATATCTGATTCTATACAAGTATTAAAAGGAACTAAACAAAAATGTCCTCTTTCACCTCTGCTTTTTACCCTAGTTATGGAACCTTCTGCTAATTAGATCAATACAGATATAAAAGGTATTAAAATAATGGAGAATTCAAGTTCTAAAATTCAGTTTGCAGATGACATCTTATTGACATTGACTGATCTATATACACAACTTTCTAGCAATAGAACTATTTCAAAGAAATCTGGTTTAACATTTAATGATAAACAAATGTTACCAATAATCATAAATAAGAATAAAATCCCAAATACGTTCCTTTAAATATATTGTGAAAGAAAAGATATAAAGAATCTAATAGACAAATGGAATAAAATTGTCTTTACAATGGAAAAAAGACCTTCTCTCATCCAAATGATTATCTTGCCAAAAAGAAATCCTATATATTCTTCAATCATTAATATCACCTCCTATTAAAACCTGTATTAAAGAATTTAAAACTTTACTTTTGAAATTTCTTTGGTTCCCTGGCAAACCAAGAATTGCATTAAATCATATAACAGACTGGGAAGTAGGGGGGATAGGACTACAAAACACAGAATTATATTCATTAATAATTATGAAAATGTATTTGGATCAACAACCCTTGTACAGCTAGATGGAAAGAATTTTTAGGAAACATTTTTATGCATTCTAACTGTAATAGATAAATGTATTTAATATCAAATAATTAGTATATTTTGATTATTGAAGAATTACATTATAGGGAAGAGTCACCAAACAAGTGATTCTTACTTCATTTTGACTATATTAAAAACTTTTAGAAATTTTGAGTACAGAAATCTGGCTTATAAAGCATGGATTTTCCTTGTATTTTTTTAGCATATACTCAAAGTATTATCCCTCCTTCAATTAAAAACAATGGCTGTCTTTAAAGAGAAGAATCTGTTGTACTTGTTTCAGTTAATGAAAGACAAAAAGCTGCACTCAGTAGATTACATTAGGAATAAATTATGATTTGGATAAAGATATGTGGTTAGATATACAATCCCGCAGACTATATATAGAAAGGGAAATTAACTCAATTCAACCAATGTTAAGGGATCATGTCCCAAAATTGATTGAATATCATTTTTATTGCAACAAAATTCCTTGGGACATGGTCTCTTGTCCAAATTGAATAAAGTGGTAAAGAAGAAAACTAAAACATGTAATGATGCATATTGGAACTATTCTACCCATATCAATATATTATCATTATCATCATCAAACCCCTTTCTCTACATGGGAATCATGTTGACTGTCATGTCTCTCAGTTCACTGCCACACTCCTGCCTTTGACACTCATGCCTGACAGTCACAGATCTTCTTTCACACACTCCATTCACCTCTTTGCTGGACATCCTTGTTTCCTCTTAACTTCTTCCTGTCTGTCCCAGATCTTCTTCACCAGATTGTCTTCTGCTTTTTTGCATGTGTCCAAGCCATTGTAATCTGTTCTCTATGATCTTTTCTGCAATTATAGCTACTTTGGCTTCTGCTCTTATGTCCTCATTTCTTTGTCTGTCCCACCGAATGCATCCTACCACCCTTCTCGGGCACTTCATTTCCATCACCTCTAGCTTCATCTGCTCTGCCTTTACTGCCTAGGTTTCTGTACCATACAGTAGGTAATGGTCACATCACTGTCTTTTACACCTTACTTTTCAGCTTCTTTGGCATTCTTCTGTCATAGACTACACCTGACACTCTATGGCTCTCTGATTCTAGCTTTGACCTCTTCATTTAAACTTCCCTTCTCAACCACCGCTCTCAGATACCTGAAGCTATTTACCTGTTCGACTATCGTCCCTTCTATCTCACTTCTAAGCTTCTTCTGATTTCCATAGTTTGCTGGTATTCCCACTGTCTTATCTGTGCTTAGTTTCATCCCATGTGCCTTCAGTTTTGCATTCCTTTTCTCTATACTTTTCTGGAGTTCTTGCTCAATCTGCCTGTAATGCCACATCATCTGCATACAGCAGCTTTGATTATCTGTTCCCTCC
The DNA here is from genome assembly GCF_019279795.1 of Protopterus annectens. NCBI lineage: Eukaryota > Metazoa > Chordata > Ceratodontiformes > Protopteridae > Protopterus > Protopterus annectens. The sequence goes on along the minus strand of NC_056731.1, from coordinate 589,080,645 downwards.
AACCTGTTTGCTAATGTAGTCCATCACCAGTATGAACAGCAGTGGGCTCAGAGCAAGCAGAAAAAAATTCTGGAATTGAACAGACAGACAACAGGAATGACTAGAAGGCTGATGGAGACTCTTGTAAATAGTTATTTTCCTTGTTTCTGTATTTATAAGATTAGGTTGTTTTTTTACCTTTTAATTATGTATATACATGTCTAATTACAAATTCTGTAGTGATTGTTTTATGAAAATTTAATAAAAACATTTAAAAAAAAAAATGAAAATGAGACATTTGAGATTCAGACTTCATATCCTTCAGGATGTTCATGCTAATCCAAAACCTATTGTTCTATCAATTTTTAAGTTTGCAAGAGCAATGTTTAAAATTTGTCCCTATTTTTGGGCCTTTGCCCCCCCCCCCTGCAGTATCTATGGCTTTAGCCAGATGTCTTGCTCTAAGAGGTTGAGAGGTATAGTGAAAGCACAGTAGTGAATTATGTAAAAGTAATCCAGTGTGACATCAGAAAGGAGGGGAATCACCTTTCCATGAAGGATAAGGAAGTAGATTGCATTAGAAGATGGAGGAAACTGTTGGCTGAGGTAGAGAAATGAGAAGGTTTTGGTGGATTAATGAATATTGCTGACGGTTGTATCAGTGGGTGGAGAAAGATTAAACGATAGGAATTCAAGTTAATAATACTGCTTAAAAATGAATTATACAAAGGAATGCAATACACACAACAAAGAAACATTCAAATGTATATTGGTTGATGATGGAAAACAGTATGTTTAATATGTCAAATAAAACCGAGGGACTTGGTCATTCCTTAAAACCACTGTGAGTAATGAGGGACCGTATTAATGTCACAAAGGTAATGGGTTCACAAAGACGCAGTGCCTGATATACAGTGGAAAAAAAACTCCATATGACTTCAAGCTGCACCCTGGTTGCTATTATCAACACCTCTATTGCAAAAAGAAGGCATGAGAGGGATAGCATGAGACACATGCAGGTTTTTCTAGTCAGAAGAAGCCATGTCATACAGCATGTCATAAGTTGACAAGAAGTTTGAAGACCACATTAGACCTGGCAGGCATTCATGCTGCTGATAGTTGACCAAATAGGCAGCCAGTGTAGGTTCTTGAGAACTGATGGCATATGATGGGGTAATAGAAAATATTTAGAACTAGCTGGAGCGGGGATGCGATGACAATCTTATGTACCTGTTACTAATTGGGTGATTAAATATGTTGTAAATGTGATGTACCTATTGCTAACCGGGTGGTGTATATAATAATGTACTCCGATGTGCTTGCTGCTAACTGTGTACAATGGATATGAGGGAATGTGACACATAATTTGCTACATGGGCAGTGGATATGGTTGTAATGTGACATAACTGTCACTGACTGGCAGCAAAGTTTTGCAGGAGCTGCAAGTGATTATGTACACAGTCCAGAAGCTATAGACAGCTGCACTGCAGTTCACAAAAGTAAAATCAGGGTATTAAAAAAAGCCTGAATCCAGAGGAAAGTACATATTCTAGCTGTGTATTTTCCACACAAGTGATTACAGCACATTTTCCCCTTGATGCAATCTCCAGAGGTAATAAGGATGCAATAAAGAGGTATGACCCAAGATTGAACCCTGATCATTTAGATGTTGAGCAAAAGGCCAGCCTTTGTGCTTTCTGTTCATCAACAAGGGTCTCTAGCTCTTCCTTACTTTCAGCGATTAGGTTAATTTGCATATCTGTACAGAAGAAAACCCTGGATCTCCCAAAAAGCAAGGATGATCTTGATGGGACAAAGTTCAAGACCACACTATGACTACTGCATACTTTAACCTAAAAAACAAGTTACTAGTAATTGGGGGAATCGGTCTGGAATTCTGAACTGGCCCACAAGCCTTCCCCAAGGAGAACTTTGGGCACAATACCAGGGTTTAATAGAAGCAAACATAACTATGAGGAACCAAGAAGCAAACTCCAATTTATGCATTAAAAGTACCTGAAAGTTGACAATATAAGTTGTGTTGCTCACTCTTTGAACCACCCTAAGGTAGTGGCTGACTGATTAGTGCATCAATCATTTTAGACAGGTAGGCACTCACCTTATCGGTTCATAGGTTGATACTAGGCTATCTGCCCTAGGGCATTTATAAGCCTAGCCAGGGTGTGTTTGGCTTTCACCACCCTTTTAGATTAGTTGACTGTGCCTCTGTCTAGTAGGGACACAGAAGAGATCCCAGGGGTAAACCTATGATCTCCCATCCACTTGTCAAGATTTCTCTTGAAGAGGGTCATTGAGGGGCTCTGCCTAACATGGATTGGGATTTTGTTCCAGAGTGAGGGGTGCCTCTGGGATATGAATCTGTCCCTCCAGCATGTCCTATTTATTTCTGTGCTGGGGTTCAAGTCCCTGGAGCGTGTAGCTCTAAGGGATTTGGATTTCCTGAGGTGGAGCATGTCCATTATTTCTGGGTTGGACATGGCTTTATATGTCAGGCACAAGATTGCCTCTGAGTAGGCGGTAAGCAACTGAGTAGAGCTGGAGTTTCTTTAGTCTAACTGCGTAGGGCATCTGTTTGAGTCCCTTGATCTTCTTGGTGAGGTACTTTTGGGGTCTTTCCTGTTGCTGCAGGTGTCAGGTAAGGTACATCCCAAATGGGGCATTGTATTCAATTATGGGCCTCATGAGTAGAGGGGCACAATGACCTCT